>NC_092118.1:29747903-29969234 GCF_045679555.1 Salvelinus alpinus
ATGTAGAATCGTCAGGAAATGAATAGAAAATGACGTGTTCTGTGGTCAGAGGTGACAAGATGGCCACCGTCTTCTTTCAGCCGTTCGTCAGTGCAGTCTGTTTTGTCCGCAAGACTGGTGTGTCCTCCACATCAAACACTACTTTCACTACACACCTCTGATCTCCCTGTCTCTCAGCTCAGCATGCAGAGAGAGAGAGATCTGTTCAGCATATGTCACAGAAACTGTGTCCACAGTCAGTCAGAGAGGAGTGTGTGTGTGTGTGTGTGTGTGTGTGTGTGTGTGTGTGTGTGTGTGTGTGTGTGTGTGTGTGTGTGTGTGTGTGTGTGTGTGTGTGTGTGTGTGTGTGTGTGTGTGTGTGTCCGTCCGTCCGTCCGTCCGTCCGTCCGTCCGTCCGTCCGTCCGTCCGTCTGTCTGTCTACCGGGCCAGTCAAACCCAAGACAATACCAATAGAACTAGTCCTTGGTAACTGTGGGTAAACAATGGGAAATCAAAGCCTGCAGAACACAATCATTATAGAATCCTGGATCTAATCCCAGAGGCCAAACCAAAACAAAGTCGGGGCAGAAGAGGTAGATGGAGCGGCCTCCTGGTCAGGCATGCACACCACCCACCGCTTCCGAGTATATTACTCGCCAATGTCCAGTCTCTAGACAACAAGGTAGATGAAATTAGGGGAAGGTTTGCTTTCCAGAGAGACATCAGGGATTGTAACATTCTCTGTTTCATGGAAACATGGCTGTCTCGGGATATGTTGTCGGAGTCAGTATAGCTACTGAGATTCTTCATGCGTTGCGCCTAAAGAAATAAACATCTCTCTGGGAAAAAGAATGGTGGGGGTGTATGCGTCATGATTAACGAGTCATGGTGTAATCGTAACAACATCCAGGAACTCAAGTCCTTTTGTTCACCTGACCTAGAATTCCTTACAATCAAATGCCGACCATATTATCTCCCAATAGAATTCTCGTCAGTCATCGTCACAGCCATGTATATCCCCCCACAAGCCGATGCCACGACGGCCCTCAAGGAACTTCACTGGACTCTATGTAAACTGGCAACCATGATATCCTGAGATTGCTTGTAGCTGGGGATTTTAACAAAGCAAATTTGAGAACAAGGCTACCTAAATTCTATCAGCATATTGATTGTAGCACTCGTACTGGAAAAACACTGGATCACTGCTACTCTAACTTCCGTGATGCACACAGGCCCTCCCCCGCCCTCCATTCGGCAAATCTGACCACGAATCCATTTTGCTCCTACTGTCCTACAGGCAGAAAGTCAAACAGGATGTTCCCATGACAAGAACTATTCAACGCTGGTCTAACCAATCGGAATCCACGCTTCAAGATTGTTTTGATCACGCGGACTGGGAAATGTTCCGGGCAGCCTCAGATAATAACATTCATTTATACGCTTTCGGTGAGTGAGTTTATAAGGAAGTGCATTGGAGATGTTGTACCCAGTGTGACTATTAAAACGTACCCTAACCAGAAACCGTGGATGGATGGCGGCATTCGCGCAAAACTGAAAGCGTGAACCACCACATTTAACCATGGAAAGAGGTCTGGAAATATGGCTGAATATAAACAGTTTAGTTATTCCCTCCGCAAGGCAATCAAACAAGCGAAATGTCGGTATAGAGACAAAGTGGAGTCGCAATTCAACGGCTCAGACACGAGACATTTGTGGCAGGGTCTACAGACAATTACGGACTACAAAAAGAAAACCAGCCACATCACGGACACCGATGTCTTGCTTCCAGACAAACTAAACCCCTTGTCCGCTTTGAGGATAATACAATGCCACCAATGCAGCCCGCTACCAAGGACTGCGGGCCCCCCCTATCCTTCTCCGTGGCCGACGTGAGTAAGACATTTAAACGTATTAACCCTCGCAAGGCTAGGATCATATCACCTCCACCCTACCTGATACCCTAGACCCACTTCAATTTGCATACCGCCCCAATAGGTCCACAGAAGATGCAATCACCATCACACTGCACACTGCCCTATCCCATCTGGACAAAAGTAATACCTATGTAAGAATGCTGTTCATTGACTACAGCTCAGCATTCAACACCATAGTTCCCTCAAAGCTCATCATTAAGTTTGAGACCCTGGGTCTCAACTCCGCCCTGTGAAACTGGGTCCTGGACTTTCTGAAGGTAGGAAACAATATCTACACTTCGCTGATCTTCAACACCGGGGTCCCACAAGAGTGCGTGCTCAGCCCCCTCCTGTACTCCCTGTTCACCCATGACTGCGTGGCCATGCATGCCTCCAACTCAATCATCAAGTTTGCAGGCGATACAACAGTAGTGGGCTTGAATACCAACAATGATGAGACAGCCTACAGGGAGGAGGTGAGGGCACTCGGAGTGTGGTGTCAGGAAAACAACCTCTCACTCAACGTCAACAAAATAAAGGACATTATCGTGGACTTCAGGAAACAGCAGAGGGAGCACCCCCCTATCCACATCGACGGGACAGCAGTGGAGACGGTGGAAATTTTAAGTTCCTCGGCGTACACATCACGGTCAAATTGAAATGGTCCACCCACACAGACAGTGTGGTGAAGAAGGTTTGTCACCTAAAACCCTCAAACTTTTACAGATGCAAAATTGAGAGCATCCTGTCGGGTTGTATCACCTCCTGGTACGGCAACTGCACCGCCCACAACCGCAAGGCTCTCCAGAGACTTGATTTGATTTGAGGGTGGTGCGGTCTGCACATCGCATCACCGGGGGCAAACTACCTGCCCTCCAGGACACCTACAGCACCCGATGTCCCAGGAAGGCCAAAAAGATCATCAAGGACAACAACCACCCGAGCCACTGTCTGTTCCCCCCACTTCCATCCAGAAGGTGAGGTCAGTACAGGTGCATGAAAGCTGGGAATGAGAGACTGAAAAACAGCTTCTATCTCAAGGCCATCAGACCATTAAACAGCCATCACTAACACAGAGAGGCTGCTGCCTACATACAGACTCGAAATCATTGGCCACTTTAATAAATGGATCACTAGTCACTTTAATAATGCCATTTTAATAATGTTTACATATCTTACATTACTCATCTCATATATATATATATATACTGTATTTTATACCATCTATTGTATCTTGCCTATGCTGCTCGGTCATCGCTTATACATATATTTATATGTACATATTCTTATTCCATCCCTTTAGATTGTGTGTATTAGGTAATTAGTGTGGAATTGTTAATTACTTGTTAGATTTTACTGCACTGTCGGAACTAGAAGCACAAGCATTTCGCAACACTCGTATTAACATCTGCTAACCATGTGTATCTGACCAATACAATTTGATATGATTTGATTTTCATACAGACACACACAGATAGACACACTGACTGTTAACCACACTAAAAAACGATTCCACACTACAGCAAAATAAACAAAATCAAACACTTTCCAAACGAAACCACATAACAACAGAGCACAGCTAATAGTAATTTAAAGGAAATGTAATGTTGACAGTAAATAGCCACGGAAGTATACGGTATCTCCTAACTAGCTACAGAATAACTATAGCAACCGAAGTATACAGTATCTCCTAACTAGCTACAGAATAACTATAGCAACGGAAGTATACAGTATCTCCTAACTAGCTACAGAATAACTATAGCAACCGAAGTATACAGTATCTCCTAACTAGCTACAGAATAACTATAGCAACGGAAGTATACAGTATCTCCTAGCTAGCTACAGAATAACTATAGCAACGGAAGTATACAGTATCTCCTAACTAGCTACAGAATAACTATAGCAACGGAAGTATACAGTATCTCCTAACTAGCTACAGAATAACTATAGCAACAGAAGTATCAGTATCTCCTAACTAGCTACAGAATAACAATAGCAACCGAAGTATCAGTATCTCCTAACTAGCTACATAATAACTATAGCAACAGAAGTATCAGTATCTCCTAACTAGCTACAGAATAACAATAGCAACCGAAGTATCAGTATCTCCTAACTAGCTACATAATAACTAAAGCAACGGAAGTATACAGTATCTCCTAACTAGCTACAGAATAACAATAGCAACCGAAGTATCAGTATCTCCTAACTAGCTACATAATAACTATAGCAACGGAAGTATACAGTATCTCCTAACTTGCTACAGAATAACTATAGCAACGGAAGTATCAGTATCTCCTAACTAGCTACAGAATAACTATAGCAACGGAAGTATACAGTATCTCCTAACTAGCTACAGAATAACTATAGCAACGGAAGTATACAGTATCTCCTAGCTAGCTACAGAATAACTATAGCAACGGAAGTATACAGTATCTCCTAACTAGCTACAGAATAACTATAGCAACAGAAGTATCAGTATCTCCTAACTAGCTACAGAATAACTATAGCAACGGAAGTATACAGTATCTCCTAGCTAGCTACAGAATAACTATAGCAACGGAAGTATACAGTATCTCCTAACTAGCTACAGAATAACTATAGCAACAGAAGTATCAGTATCTCCTAACTAGCTACAGAATAACAATAGCAACCGAAGTATCAGTATCTCCTAACTAGCTACAGAATAACTATAGCAACGGAAGTATACAGTATCTCCTAACTAGCTACAGAATAACAATAGCAACGGAAGTATACAGTATCTCCTAACTAGCTACAGAATAACTATAGCAGCAGAAGTATACAGTATCTCCTAACTTGCTACAGAATAACTATAGCAACGGAAGTATCAGTATCTCCTAACTAGCTACAGAATAACTATAGCAACGGAAGTATACAGTATCTCCTAACTAGCTACAGAATAACTATAGCAACAGAAGTATCAGTATCTCCTAACTAGCTACAGAATAACTATAGCAACGGAAGTATACAGTATCTCCTAGCTAGCTACAGAATAACTATAGCAACGGAAGTATACAGTATCTCCTAACTAGCTACAGAATAACTATAGCAACAGAAGTATCAGTATCTCCTAACTAGCTACAGAATAACAATAGCAACCGAAGTATCAGTATCTCCTAACTAGCTACATAATAACTATAGCAACGGAAGTATACAGTATCTCCTAACTAGCTACAGAATAACAATAGCAACCGAAGTATCAGTATCTCCTAACTAGCTACATAATAACTATAGCAACGGAAGTATACAGTATCTCCTAACTATCTACAGAATAACTATAGCAACGGAAGTATCAGTATCTCCTAACTAGCTACAGAATAACTATAGCAACGGAACTATCAGTATCTCCTAACTAGCTACAGAATAACTATAGCAACGGAAGTATCAGTATCTCCTAACTAGCTACAGAATAACTATAGCAACGGAAGTATCAGTATCTCCTAACTAGCTACAGAATAACTATAGCAACGGAAGTATCAGTATCTCCTAACTAGCTACAGAATAACTATAGCAGCAGAAGTATACAGTATCCCCTAACTAGCTACAGAATAACTATAGCAACGGAAGTATCAGTATCTCCTAACTAGCTACAGAATAACTATAGCAACGGAAGTATCAGTATCTCCTAACTAGCTACAGAATAACTATAGCAACGGAAGTATACAGTATCTCCTAACTAGCTACAGAATAACTATAGCAACAGAAGTATCAGTATCTCCTAACTAGCTACAGAATAACAATAGCAACCGAAGTATCAGTATCTCCTAACTAGCTACATAATAACTATAGCAACGGAAGTATACAGTATCTCCTAACTAGCTACAGAATAACAATAGCAACGGAAGTATACAGTATCTCCTAACTAGCTACAGAATAACTATAGCAGCAGAAGTATACAGTATCTCCTAACTTGCTACAGAATAACTATAGCAACGGAAGTATCAGTATCTCCTAACTAGCTACAGAATAACTATAGCAACGGAAGTATACAGTATCTCCTAACTAGCTACAGAATAACTATAGCAACAGAAGTATCAGTATCTCCTAACTAGCTACAGAATAACTATAGCAACGGAAGTATACAGTATCTCCTAGCTAGCTACAGAATAACTATAGCAACGGAAGTATACAGTATCTCCTAACTAGCTACAGAATAACTATAGCAACAGAAGTATCAGTATCTCCTAACTAGCTACAGAATAACAATAGCAACCGAAGTATCAGTATCTCCTAACTAGCTACATAATAACTATAGCAACGGAAGTATACAGTATCTCCTAACTAGCTACAGAATAACAATAGCAACCGAAGTATCAGTATCTCCTAACTAGCTACATAATAACTATAGCAACGGAAGTATACAGTATCTCCTAACTATCTACAGAATAACTATAGCAACGGAAGTATCAGTATCTCCTAACTAGCTACAGAATAACTATAGCAATGGAAGTATCAGTATCTCCTAACTAGCTACAGAATAACTATAGCAACGGAAGTATACAGTATCTCCTAACTAGCTACAGAATAACTATAGCAACGGAAGTATACAGTATCTCCTAACTAGCTACAGAATAACTATAGCAACAGAAGTATCAGTATCTCCTAACTAGCTACAGAATAACTATAGCAACGGAAGTATCAGTATCTCCTAACTAGCTACAGAATAACTATAGCAACGGAAGTATCAGTATCTCCTAACTAGCTACAGAATAACTATAGCAACGGAACTATCAGTATCTCCTAACTAGCTACAGAATAACTATAGCAACGGAAGTATCAGTATCTCCTAACTAGCTACAGAATAACTATAGCAACGGAAGTATCAGTATCTCCTAACTAGCTACAGAATAACTATAGCAACGGAAGTATCAGTATCTCCTAACTAGCTACAGAATAACTATAGCAGCAGAAGTATACAGTATCCCCTAACTAGCTACAGAATAACTATAGCAACGGAAGTATCAGTATCTCCTAACTAGCTACAGAATAACTATAGCAACGGAAGTATCAGTATCTCCTAACTAGCTACAGAATAACTATAGCAACGGAAGTATACAGTATCTCCTAACTAGCTACAGAATAACTATAGCAACAGAAGTATCAGTATCTCCTAACTAGCTACAGAATAACAATAGCAACCGAAGTATCAGAATCTCCTAACTAGCTACATAATAACTATAGCAACGGAAGTATACAGTATCTCCTAACTAGCTACAGAATAACAATAGCAACGGAAGTATACAGTATCTCCTAACTAGCTACAGAATAACTATAGCAGCAGAAGTATACAGTATCTCCTAACTTGCTACAGAATAACTATAGCAACGGAAGTATCAGTATCTCCTAACTAGCTACAGAATAACTATAGCAACGGAAGTATACAGTATCTCCTAACTAGCTACAGAATAACTATAGCAACAGAAGTATCAGTATCTCCTAACTAGCTACAGAATAACTATAGCAACGGAAGTATACAGTATCTCCTAGCTAGCTACAGAATAACTATAGCAACGGAAGTATACAGTATCTCCTAACTAGCTACAGAATAACTATAGCAACAGAAGTATCAGTATCTCCTAACTAGCTACAGAATAACAATAGCAACCGAAGTATCAGTATCTCCTAACTAGCTACATAATAACTATAGCAACGGAAGTATACAGTATCTCCTAACTAGCTACAGAATAACAATAGCAACCGAAGTATCAGTATCTCCTAACTAGCTACATAATAACTATAGCAACGGAAGTATACAGTATCTCCTAACTATCTACAGAATAACTATAGCAACGGAAGTATCAGTATCTCCTAACTAGCTACAGAATAACTATAGCAATGGAAGTATCAGTATCTCCTAACTAGCTACAGAATAACAATAGCAACGGAAGTATACAGTATCTCCTAACTAGCTACAGAATAACTATAGCAACGGAAGTATACAGTATCTCCTAACTAGCTACAGAATAACTATAGCAACAGAAGTATCAGTATCTCCTAACTAGCTACAGAATAACTATAGCAACGGAAGTATCAGTATCTCCTAACGAGCTACAGAATAACTATAGCAACGGAAGTATCAGTATCTCCTAACTAGCTACAGAATAACTATAGCAACGGAACTATCAGTATCTCCTAACTAGCTACAGAATAACTATAGCAACGGAAGTATCAGTATCTCCTAACTAGCTACAGAATAACTATAGCAACGGAAGTATCAGTATCTCCTAACTAGCTACAGAATAACTATAGCAACGGAAGTATCAGTATCTCCTAACTAGCTACAGAATAACTATAGCAGCAGAAGTATACAGTATCCCCTAACTAGCTACAGAATAACTATAGCAACGGAAGTATCAGTATCTCCTAACTAGCTACAGAATAACTATAGCAACGGAAGTATCAGTATCTCCTAACTAGCTACAGAATAACTATAGCAACGGAAGTATCAGTATCTCCTAACTAGCTACAGAATAACTATAGCAGCAGAAGTATACAGTATCCCCTAACTAGCTACAGAATAACTATAGCAACGGAAGTATCAGTATCTCCTAACTAGCTACAGAATAACTATAGCAACGGAAGTATCAGTATCTCCTAACTAGCTACAGAATAACTATAGCAACGGAAGTATCAGTATCTCCTAACTAGCTACAGAATAACTATAGCAACAGAAGTATCAGTATCTCCTAACTAGCTACAGAATAACTATAGCAACGGAAGTATCAGTATCTCCTAACTAGCTACAGAATAACTATAGCAACGGAAGTATCAGTATCTCCTAACTAGCTACAGAATAACTATAGCAACGGAACTATCAGTATCTCCTAACTAGCTACAGAATAACTATAGCAACGGAAGTATCAGTATCTCCTAACTAGCTACAGAATAACTATAGCAACGGAAGTATCAGTATCTCCTAACTAGCTACAGAATAACTATAGCAACGGAAGTATCAGTATCTCCTAACTAGCTACAGAATAACTATAGCAGCAGAAGTATACAGTATCCCCTAACTAGCTACAGAATAACTATAGCAACGGAAGTATCAGTATCTCCTAACTAGCTACAGAATAACTATAGCAACGGAAGTATCAGTATCTCCTAACTAGCTACAGAATAACTATAGCAACGGAAGTATCAGTATCTCCTAACTAGCTACAGAATAACTATAGCAGCAGAAGTATACAGTATCCCCTAACTAGCTACAGAATAACTATAGCAACGGAAGTATCAGTATCTCCTAACTAGCTACAGAATAACTATAGCAACGGAAGTATCAGTATCTCCTAACTAGCTACAGAATAACTATAGCAACGGAAGTATCAGTATCTCCTAACTAGCTACAGAATAACTATAGCAACGGAAGTATACAGTATCTCCTAACTAGCTACAGAATAACTATAGCAACGAAAGTATCAGTATCTCCTAACTAGCTACAGAATAACTATAGCAACGGAAGTATCAGTATCTCCTAACTAGCTACAGAATAACTATAGCAACGGAAGTATCAGTATCTCCCAACTAGCTACAGAATAACTATAGCAACAGAAGTATCAGTATCTCCTAACTAGCTACAGAATAACTATAGCAACGGAAGTATCAGTATCTCCTAACTAGCTACAGAATAACTATAGCAGCAGAAGTATACAGTATCCCCTAACTAGCTACAGAATAACTATAGCAACGGAAGTATCAGTATCTCCTAACTAGCTTCAGAATAACTATAGCAACGGAAGTATCAGTATCTCCTAACTAGCTACAGAATAACTATAGCAACGGAAGTATCAGTATCTCCTAACTAGCTACAGAATAACCATAGCAGCAGAAGTATACAGTATCCCCTAACTAGCTACAGAATAACTATAGCAACGGAAGTATCAGTATCTCCTAACTAGCTACAAAATAACTATAGCAACGGAAGTATCAGTATCTCCTAACTAGCTACAGAATAACTATAGCAACGGAAGTATACAGTATCTCCTAACTAGCTACAGAATAACTATAGCAACGAAAGTATCAGTATCTCCTAACTAGCTACAGAATAACTATAGCAACGGAAGTATCAGTATCTCCTAACTAGCTACAGAATAACTATAGCAACGGAAGTATCAGTATCTCCTAACTAGCTACAGAATAACTATAGCAACGGAAGTATCAGTATCTCCTAACTAGCTACAGAATAACTATAGCAACGGAAGTATCAGTATCTCCTAACTAGCTACAGAATAACTATAGCAGCAGAAGTATACAGTATCCCCTAACTAGCTACAGAATAACTATAGCAACGGAAGTATCAGTATCTCCTAACTAGCTACAGAATAACTATAGCAACGGAAGTATCAGTATCTCCTAACTAGCTACAGAATAACTATAGCAACGGAAGTATCAGTATCTCCTAACTAGCTACAGAATAACTATAGCAACGGAAGTATACAGTATCTCCTAACTAGCTACAGAATAACTATAGCAACGGAAGTATCAGTATCTCCTAACTAGCTACATAATAACTATAGCAACGTAAGTATACAGTATCTCCTAACTAGCTACAGAATAACTATAGCAACGGAAGTATCAGTATCTCCTAACTAGCTACAGAATAACTATAGCAACGGAAGTATACAGTATCTCCTAACTAGCTACAGAATAACTATAGCAACGGAAGTATCAGTATCTCCTAACTAGCTACAGAATAACTATAGCAACGGAAGTATCAGTATCTCCTAACTAGCTACAGAATAACTATAGCAACGGAAGTATCAGTATCTCCTAACTAGCTACAGAATAACTATAGCAACGGAAGTATCAATATCTCCTAACTAGCTACAGAATAACTATAGCAACGGAAGTATCAGTATCTCCTAACTAGCTACAGAATAACTATAGCAACGGAAGTATCAATATCTCCTAAATAGCTACAGAATACTATAGCAACGGAAGTATCAGTATCTCCTAACTAGCTACAGAATAACTATAGCAACGAAAGTATCAGTATCTCCTAACTAGCTACAGAATACTATAGTAACGAAAGTATCAGTATCTCCTAACTAGCTACAGAATAACTATAGCAACGGAAGTATCAGTATCTCCTAACTAGCTACAGAATAACTATAGCAACGGAAGTATCAGTATCTCCTAACTAGCTACAGAATAACTATAGCAACGGAAGTATCAGTATCTCCTAACTAGCTACAGAATAACTATAGCAACGGAAGTATCAGTATCTCCTAACTAGCTACATAATAACTATAGCAACGGAAGTATACAGTATCTCCTAACTAGCTACAGAATAACTATAGCAACGGAAGTATCAGTATCTCCTAACTAGCTACAGAATAACTATAGCAACGGAAGTATACAGTATCTCCTAACTAGCTACAGAATAACTATAGCAACGGAAGTATCAGTATCTCCTAACTAGCTACATAATAACTATAGCAACGGAAGTATCAGTATCTCCTAACTAGCTACAGAATAACTATAGCAACGGAAGTATCAATATCTCCTAACTAGCTACAGAATAACTATAGCAACGGAAGTATCAGTATCTCCTAACTAGCTACATAATAACTATAGCAACGGAAGTATTCATATCCCCTAACTAGCTACAGAATAACTATAGCAACGGAAGTATCAGTGTCTCCTAACTAGCTACAGAATAACTATAGCAACGGAAGTATCAATATCTCCTAAATAGCTACAGAATACTATAGCAACGGAAGTATCAGTATCTCCTAACTAGCTACAGAATAACTATAGCAACGAAAGTATCAGTATCTCCTAACTAGCTACCGAATACTATAGTAACGAAAGTATCAGTATCTCCTAACTAGCTACAGAATAACTATAGCAACGGAAGTATCAGTATCTCCTAACTAGCTACAGAATAACTATAGCAACGGAAGTATCAGTATCTCCTAACTAGCTACAGAATAACTATAGCAGCAGAAGTATACAGTATCCCCTAACTAGCTACAGAATAACTATAGCAACGGAAGTATCAGTATCTCCTAACTAGCTACAGAATAACTATAGCAACGGAAGTATCAGTATCTCCTAACTAGCTACAGAATAACTATAGCAACGGAAGTATCAGTATCTCCTAACTAGCTACAGAATAACTATAGCAACGGAAGTATACAGTATCTCCTAACTAGCTACAGAATAACTATAGCAACGGAAGTATCAGTATCTCCTAACTAGCTACATAATAACTATAGCAACGGAAGTATACAGTATCTCCTAACTAGCTACAGAATAACTATAGCAACGGAAGTATCAGTATCTCCTAACTAGCTACAGAATAACTATAGCAACGGAAGTATACAGTATCTCCTAACTAGCTACAGAATAACTATAGCAACGGAAGTATCAGTATCTCCTAACTAGCTACAGAATAACTATAGCAACGGAAGTATCAGTATCTCCTAACTAGCTACATAATAACTATAGCAACGGAAGTATCAGTATCTCCTAACTAGCTACAGAATAACTATAGCAACGGAAGTATCAATATCTCCTAACTAGCTACAGAATAACTATAGCAACGGAAGTATCAGTATCTCCTAACTAGCTACATAATAACTATAGCAACGGAAGTATTCATATCCCCTAACTAGCTACAGAATAACTATAGCAATGGAAGTATCAGTATCTCCTAACTAGCTACAGAATAACTATAGCAACGGAAGTATCAATATCTCCTAACTAGCTACAGAATACTATAGCAACGGAAGTATCAGTATCTCCTAACTAGCTACAGAATAACTATAGCAACGAAAGTATCAGTATCTCCTAACTAGCTACAGAATACTATAGTAACGAAAGTATCAGTATCTCCTAACTAGCTACAGAATAACTATAGCAACGGAAGTATCAGTATCTCCTAACTAGCTACAGAATAACTATAGCAACGGAAGTATCAGTATCTCCTAACTAGCTACAGAATAACTATAGCAACGGAAGTATCAGTATCTCCTAACTAGCTACAGAATAACTATAGCAACGGAAGTATCAGTATCTCCTAACTAGCTACAGAATAACTATAGCAACGGAAGTATCAGTATCTCCTAACTAGTTACAGAATAACTATAGCAACGGAAGTATCAGTATCTCCTAACTAGCTACAGAATAACTATAGCAACAGAAGTATCAGTATCTCCTAACTAGCTACAGAATAACTATAGCAACGGAAGTATACAGTATCTCCTAACTAGCTACAGAATAACTATAGCAACGGAAGTATCAGTATCTCCTAACTAGCTACAGAATAACTATAGCAACAGAAGTATCAGTATCTCCTAACTAGCTACAGAATAACTATAGCAACGAAAGTATCAGTATCTCCTAACTAGCTACAGAATAACTATAGCAACAGAAGTATCAGTATCTCCTAACTAGCTACAGAATAACAATAGCAACGGAAGTATCAGTATCTCCTAACTAGCTACAGAATACTATGGCAACGGAAGTATACAGTATCTCCTAACTAGCTACAGAATAACTATAGCAACAGAAGTATCAGTATCTCCTAACTAGCTACAGAATAACTATAGCAACAGAAGTATCAGTATCTCCTAACTAGCTACAGAATAACAATAGCAACGGAAGTATCCGTATCTCCTAACTAGCTACAGAAAAATATATTCTAGCTGTAGTAGTACTGTCGTTCATTGATCAAATGTCTACTCTTCCATTCCTGGCAACTTAAGTATGGGATGTGTCCCAAATGACCCAATTTCCCCTCTTTAGTGCAACAGTTTTAGTGGGCTCCTGAGTGGCGCAGTGGTCTAAGGCACTGCATCTCAGTGCTAGCGGGGTCACTACAGACATCCTGTTTCAAATCCAGGCTGTATCACAACCAGCTGTGATTGGGCGGTGCACAATTGGCCCAGCATCGCCTGGGTTTGGTTGGTGTAGGCTGTCATTGTAATTAATAATTTGTTCTTAACTGCCTTGCCTGGTTAAATAAATAAAAACATTTGAGCAGAGCCCTAGTAGTGCACTATGTAGGGATAAAGGTGCCACTTGGGATGCATCCATACAGTCATTAGATGGAGAATTCCTGGCAACTAATCTTGGATGGATTGCAAACCCAGGGCAAGACAACAGGGCAGGATCCTCTAAAGAGCAATGTCCGATGGCAGGTCAGATTTACTATAATGCCCTCTTTAAGTACCCATCAAGGAACTCCGATGTCAATACTGATCGTGGTAATCATTTCTAAATAGACCCTACTGATACTGATCCAAAGAGCAACAAGCTCTTCCCCTGCCAGCTCGGTGTCTCTCTCTCTCTGTCTCTCTCTCTCTCTGTCTCTCTCTCTCTCTCTCTCTCGCTCTCTCTCTCTCTCTCTCTCTCTCTCTCTCTCTCTCTGTCTCTGTCTCTCATGCCCAGACTGCCTGCTCGCTCCAAAAACATAGAAATAGAAATCTGAACTCTGGGCTCCTGTTAGATGCAACAAATTGGGCCTGCTCAGCAGAATGTTTGGCCGGGAATCAATCTGATTGTCGACAATCTGGCTTTTTAAAGGCAATGTTCGGAGATTTGCGGAGATTGCATTGTTGAATTGGCTTGGGCCTGGAAAGTGCACTAGACTGTGGTAGAATTATCTAAGAAAAGTAGTAGAAAAGCTATTCTAAGAGCTTTAAGTTTTCTGATCTCTCAACTGATCGTCTCATCAACTGATTGTCTCATTAGCCCAGACTGTAGCAGAGGGGGTTTGAAAAACTATGCTTGTATGATGAGTAACCTTGTCTGAATACTTTCTAAAACTGAAAGATACATAAAATGGATTATGGATAAAGCTAAGCAGTCTCAACACTTCAGTCTACATAGCACATCATAAATATTGAGCAGGTTGGCATTTATTGAGATGGCTCATGTACTGGAGGCAGCTAGGCAGAGTGTCACTCGCTGATACAGCTGCAAAGTCATAACATCTGATTTGGACCCTAACCTTAACCACACTGCTAACCATAATGCCTGACCATCAAAAAGCACTTTTTTTTTTTAAATGAATTTTTACAATATAGCCAATTTTGACTTTGTAGCTGGCCCATCTAGTGGAAACTCAGTTCTGCCTCCAGGACAAGACTCATGACGATAAACGTCAACCTGCGATATTTAGGTGCTTTTTTATGAGGAGCCTTTGGAGTGAAGGCTTGTCTCCACTACTTGTTTCAATTAGGCTTACCAATCTCCTTTTCAGCTTCTCCGGCCAAACAGAGTTTTATTGTTTCCGTTATTCATGACGGGGTGAATCTTATCTCTGAAGTAGTAATAGAACTATAAAATTCAGTGTTGCCTCAGACAGTTCATCTGTTCTACATTCATTATGATACCTGAGCTACCCCCAGAGGGATATATTGAACTTACAAAACACACACATACACACATACACACTCAAGTTTGACGCACGCACGCACACAGACAATCCCGAGTGTGCAGCGGTCTAAGACACTGCATCTCAGTGCAAGAGACGTCACTACAGTCCCTGGTTCGAAACCAGACTGTATCACATCTGGCCGTGATTGGGAGTCCCATAGGGCGGCGCACAATTGGCCCAGTGTCGGCCGGGGTAGGCTGTCATTGTAAATAAGAATTTGTTCTTAACTGACTTGCCTAGATAAATAAAGGTTACACACATTAACATATGCTCAAAATATGAATTGATATTAAAACAAAATCCTTCAAGCAGTTAATAGACTTCAGAGGGATATTTAAATGTGAAGGTTACAGTTTGGCCATTCAAGTGAAAGACAACAGGCATTGGACTGGGGATTGATCTGCTGCCTTCAGGGGTGAGCAGTCCAGGGGCAGCAGCACTACTGCTAGACCAGCCCGCATCTGGCACCTTTCCTGCTAATTGACTGTTAATTATTCCCTAAGAGAAATTCTCTCTTTGATCTTCTCAGTTCTCTGGAAGTCAGAGATCACACCTATGGCCTAAAGGAAGCATAGACCATAACCCACCTCTCTCTCTCTCTCTCTCTCTCTCTCTCTCTCTCTCTCTCTCTCTCTCTCTCTCTCTCTCTCTCTCTCTCTCTCTCTCTCTCTCTCTCTCTCTCTCTCTCTCTCTCTCTCTCTCTCTCTCTCTCTCTCTCTCTCTCTCTCTCTCTCTCTCTCTCTCTCTCTCTCTCTCTCTCTCTCTCTCTCTCTCTCTCTCTCTCTCTCTCTCTCTCTCTCTCTCTCTCTCTCTCTCTCTCTCTCTCTCTCTCTCTCTCTCTCTCTCTCTCTCTCTCTCTCTCTCTCTCTCTCTCTCTCTCTCTCTCTCTCTCTCTCTCTCTCTCACACACACTTCATTCTATTTCTCCTTTTGTTATTTATCGATGACAGCATTCAATTTCTACTGCGTAGCAAGACATCCGAAGCCTCATGGATGAAAACAGGAGTAATGTGGGTAATATCTGCAAGTCATTGGAAACAGAACGCACCAATAATCTGTGGATCAGGGGGCATATATATCAAACGTCTCAGAGTAGGAGTGCTGATTTAGGATCAGATCTCCCCTGTCCATGTAATCTTATTCATTATGATCTAAAAGGCAAAACTGATACTCTGCACTTATACTCTGAGACACTTGATACATACAGCCCCAAAGTACTGTAGGCATGTCAAATAGGGCTAGACGGACATCCTGCAACACAGTGCTACATCTTTGGCTAAAGCTGGCACCGACTGGTGCCCATGGGTCCCGGCTAGAAGAGAATATATCTACATCTATATTTCCCCCCACTGCAGTGAAAACATCAAAAGAGCAGACACTTTTTAAAGTAAAACCTCTAATGTGTCAATGTTAACATCGTTTTCTGCGCCGAAATTGATCTGAGCTTTGACTTCTACCTTATTATTCTTGATGGCTGTGCTTCCGAATCAATGTTTGTGTGTGTGTGTGTGTGTGTGTGTGTGTGTGTGTGTGTGTGTGTGTGTGTGTGTGTGTGTGTGTGTGTGTGTGTGTGTGTGTGTGTGTGTGTGTGTGTGTGTGTGTGTGTGTGTGTGTGTGTGTGTGTGTGTGTGTGTGTGTGTCTGTACATGTGTGTTTGTACGCGTGTGCATGCCTGTATGGTTTAGTGGAAAAAGGTATGCCTTGTGTAAACTATGTGAGTGTGTAGGGATATACTGACTCTGGAACATCGACTTGCTAAGAGCAACATATAACAGAACATAATCATGATCATTTGGACTGAACTCTCTGATATCTCAGGTCCAATTAAATTAAATAAGTGCGTTTCTGAAGACATTTAATGACAAGTGTTTTCTCCGATACATTTCTAAAGTGCCGACTTTGCAGTATAAAAAACTGAAGGATCCCAATCTCTATCCGCCTCTCACTGATTTGGGTCATAGCTACTCTGACTGTTGGTACAGTGCTGCAGTCATTTTTTGGGGGTTTATTCACTGCAGCACTGAAACTAATGTACTGACGGAATCGTAGTAAAAAATGGTCCCTTAGAAGAGAAGCTGTATCGTTCTAAACCCATAATTGTAGTTAAAGGGGCAATCTGGGATTCAACTACTATACCTATTGAACTAAGCTCATAAGGCATTCATAAGTTATATTTTTCAAGAAACAATGATATATGTAAATCATTTAAAAGTCTAAAAACGTATATACTAATCCCAGATTGCCTCTTTAAAGTAGTAAATCCCCATAGTTGCAGCCAGCTCACACCTAATCGACTTCAGTATTCAATGTTTGTCCAGGTCCCCAGGATGTGGGGAGATGTCTCAATACTGTTCACTAGGGGCAACGTGAGCACCTATTACCATCTAGTAGGCTGGTGGTTTGCTAGGGTGTTGTGGATTGGGATAGAGGAACCGCTTAAACCTCCGGCCTGAGAATTGTGGGTTCAATCCCAGTGCTAGACAATCATTTTAGTTTTTTCTGTTTTAACCCTTACCTTAACCAGTCGGAATTAATGCCTCAAATTTACCATCGAAATGTGACATTAATCCCCCCCCTGGACAAACGTTGAATACTGAAGTGAGACCGTGAGTTCTTGTTGATAGTTGTACATTAGAACAGAAGCTGTCTTCATTCTCTCCGATATGAGGAACATGAAAATAACAGAACAGAAAGCAATCTGTGTTCTGTGGTCAACTCAACAAGCCAAGCCCCTGGGCTAACAGCATCTCTGCTCTGGCTCCACTTGAGTTGTCACTGAGAAGAGAGAGCCACTTCGAAACAGAGAGCCAGAGAAGAGAAAAATCCACACACAGTCATATACTGTAGCCTCCACACACACACAGTCATATACTGTAGCCTCCACACACACACAGTCACACACAGACACACGCATGCACACACCTTCCAAACTCTACTACACTGTACAAACACACACGCACACACATACGCATGCACACGCTCACACTTCTCAAACCCTACTACACTGCACACATACACACACACACACACACACCAGAGGAGGCTGGTGGGAGGTACTATAGGAGGACAGGCTCATTGTAATGGCTGGAATGAAATTAATGGAACGGTATCAAACACATAAACCATATGGAAACCACATGTTTGACTCCGTTCCATTAATACAATTCCAGCCATTACAATGAGCCATCCTCCTATATCTCCTCCCACCAGCCTCCACTGACACACATACACTCCCGAAAAACAAACCCCCAAAACAACTATACACACATTAAGACATCAACACACCCTTCACAGACATACAAAATGAAAAACTGTTGCCAGCAGGAGAGAGAGAGAGAACAGACATAGAGAAACAGAAGACACAGAGAAGAGAGAGAAAAGAGAGAATGTTCCTACCTGCTCTCCTCACATCCTGTGCTCCTGAAGGTAAGAGGGAGGGAGAGTGAACAAGAGAGGAGGAGGACGAAGAAAAAAGAGACGGCGGGACTCCAGAGAGAGAGAGAGGGGGAGAGAGAAAGGGCAAGAGAGAGACAGGAAAGAGAGGGAGAGAGAAATGGTGAGAGAGGGAGGGAGAGTGGGATGAGAGAGATTGGGAGAGAGGTAGAGAGAAAAAGTGAGAGGGAGGGAGTAGAGAGAGAGGGAAAGGGAGCAACAGAGGAGAACAGAAGAGGGAGTGGCGTAACGTGTCCGATCATCATGTACACAGAGGACCACAGCACAGAAGACACTGTGTTAATCAAGAACACATACCGGTCCTTTACCTCAATACAGCACGCTGCACTGATTGTCGCTACTGGTGCGTAGGTGTACGTGTGTGTGTGTGTGTGTGTGTGTGTGTGTGTGTGTGTGTGTGTGTGTGTGTGTGTGTGTGTGTGTGTGTGTGTGTGTGTGTGTGTGTGTGTGTGTGTGTGTGTGTGTGTGTGTGTGTGTGTGTGTGTGTGTGTGTGTGTGTGTGTGTGTGTGAATAGGCATGTTGCGCGAGTGTGTTTCTGTACGTTTCTGTCTGTACACAAGTTGCATGTGTGTGTATGCATGTGTGTGCGTGTGTGTGTGTGTGTGTGTGCGTGTGTGCGTGTGTGTGTGTGTGTGTGTGTGTGTGTGTGTGTGTGTGTGTGTGTGTGTGTGTGTGTGTGTGTGTGTGTGTGTGTGTGTGTGTGTGTGTGTGTGTGTGTGTGTGTGTGTGTTTTTAGTGTATCAGCCAGTACAGAACTAGCCCCTCCTCCCCCAGCCCAACTACATCTGGTCCTTCTTTGGACACTGTGTTAACAAACCTCCAAACGAGCTTCAATGCCATACAACACTCCTTCCGTGGTCTCCAACTGCTCTTAAACGCTAGTAAAACTAAATACATGCTTTTCAACCGTTCGCTGCCCGCACCCACCCGCCTGACTAGCATCACTACTCTGGACGGTTCTGACTTAGAATATGTGGACAACTCGAAATACCTAGGTGTCTGGTTAGACTGTAAACTCTCCTTCCAGACTCATATAAACATCTCCAATCCAAAATTAAATCTAGAATCGTCTTCCTATTTCGCAACAAAGCCTCCTTCACTCATGCTGCCAATCATACCCTTGTAAAACTGACTATCCTACCGATCCTCGACTTCGGCGATGTAATTTACAAAATAGCCTCCAACACTCTACTCAGCAAACTGGATGCAGTCTATCACAGTGCCATCCGTTTTTTCACCAAAGCCCCATATACCACCCACCACTGCGACCTGTATGCTCTCGTCGGCTGGCCCTCGCTACATATTCGTCGCCAGACCCACTGGCTCCAGGTTATCTATAAGTCTTTGCTAGGTAAAGCTCGGCCTTATCTCAGCTCACTGGTCACGATAACAACGCCCACCCGTAGCACGCGCTCCAGCAGGTATATCTCACTGGTCATCCCCAAAGCCAACACCTCCTTTGGCCGCCTTTCCTTCTAGTTCTCTGCTGCCAATGTCTGGAACGAATTGCAAAAATCGCTGAAGCTGGAGACTTATATTTCCCTCACTAACTTGAAACATCATCTATCTGAGCAGCTAACCAATCTCTGCTGCTGTACATAGCCCATCTGTAAATAGCCCATCCAATCTACCTACCTCATCCCCATATTGTTTTTATTTACTTTTCTGCTCTTTTGCACACCAGTATTTCTACTTGCACATCATCATCTGCACATCTATCACTCCTGTCACAAACGCCAGGAGTGGTGGGTGCAGAGTCAGATGCAGAGAGCAGAGGATACTGGGGAATCCGACTTTATTATGATTCCCAAAACGAACGCCCAAAACAACGGGTGAAAATCGACAGAAAATAGTCCGACCCAACACAGGGCACAAACGGACAGGAACACAATACGCACAACCTGACTAACAGAAAAACAATCCCGCACAAACATAGGCCTAACAGGCATAAATAGACATAAAGAAACAAAATAAGAGACAACCAATAAGACCAAACAAACAGAAAAGGAAAAGGGGATAGGTGGCGGCTAGTAGACCGGCGACGACGACCACCGAGCGCTGCCCGAACAGGCAGGGGAGCCACCTTCGGTGGGAGTCGTGACAACTCCAGTGTTAATTTGCTAAATTGTAATTATTTTGCTACTATGGCCTATTTATTGCCTTACCTCCTCACGCCATTTGCACACACTGTGTATAGACTTCCTTTTTTTCTATTGTGTTATTGACTGTACGCTTGTTTATTCCATGTGTAACTCTGTGTTGTTGTTTGTGTCGCACTGCTTTGCTTTATCTTGGCCAGGTCGCAGTTGTAAATGAGAACTTGTTCTCAACCAGCCTACCTCGTTAAATAAAGGTGAAATAAAAAATCTGCTGTGTTCAGTCCCTAAAGCCTTAGTCACCAGAAAAACTAACCAGGGGACTGAGTTTGTTGGGTCAGATTGTTTGGCTTGTCCCAGGCCACTGACTGCCAGCCACAGAGAGGGTCAGTCCAATTACAGTAATAACAGAGGAGAAGTGTGTGTTTGTGTGTGTTTGTGTGTGTGTGTGTTTGTGTGTGTGTGTGTTTGTGCGTACGTGCGTACGTGCGTACGTGCGTACGTGCGTGCGTGCGTGTGCGTGTGTGTGTGTGTGTGTGTGAGAGAGAGAACATTTCTTGGAGCATAATACATAATACAGTATTAACAGACAGACAGGTAGACAGGCAGAAAGGAATACACAATACCCTCATCTCTTCACTACTCCTGAGAGACTTACGCTCTTCTCCTCTTGTCCTTTGGGACCTGTCAGCCCCCCCCCCCCCCCCCCAACCCCCCGGTCAAGGACAAACAAGACACGAGGGGGGAAGAACAGTGTGTGAAGAACACAAGTTCTTTATTTCTTCCTTTACACACACACACACACACACACACACACACACACACACACACACACACACACACACACACACACACACACACAATACACTTACACACTTGTCATACAGCCCAAGTTTTGTTAAACTATAAGAATACAGTTTGCATAATAACACGTAAATACACCCAGTCTGTTGCAGGTTGCACTGCTTTGACATGTTACTGCACTGTTAGGAGCTAGTAACACAAGCTGCACCCACTATAACATCTGCTAAACTGTGTACGTGACCCAAAAACTTTATAGTGGCTCAGGGGTAACGTTTCCCCTAGGTACAGATCTAGCATCAGCTTCCCCTCCCCCAATCCTGACTACTCCTAACCATTCCTAACTTATCCTAACCATTAGTGGGGGAAATGCTAAACTGATCTAAGATCACTGTCTAGGGGGCAACTTCACTCTACACCACTAGTGCTGGGGGCAGCTTGGCTATAGGTCCTCCTCCCATTCTCTTTCCCACTCAGTTGGCCCACTATTCATACTATAATTGATTATATTAGAGAATCCCAGTAGGAATTCCCTAGCCTGCGTAGCATTCAGGGACACTCCATCATTACCTTGTGCCAGAGCAGTTGGCTAGAGCAAAACCAGACTCCAGACTGGTACCCAGGCAAATGACAAATGAGTCTGGAGAAGGACAGACAGATTTGGGGGGGGGAGTCAGACATTTAGCAACCCAACTTCCAGATGAAAACGAGCTCAGGGCACCTTTTGGCAGGCAAGTTTTTGTCTAGAGGTTTGGTTGACATTAAGATTTCAGGACCTATAAATCAGAATGAATTAATGTTTTATATTATTTTATTAATCTCTTATTGTGTTTTTGTTTTTATGTTCTTCATTTCACTTCTTTACTGCTAAGTCAAATCAAATCAAATCAAATGTATTTATATAGCCCTTCGTACATCAGCTGATATCTCAAAGTGCTGTACAGAAACCCAGCCTAAAACCCCAAACAGCAAGCAATGCAGGTGTAGAAGCTAAGTGTGTTGTGATTTTAAAAAAAGCACTTTAAATGGGCTCAGCGGTAAAAGGCACTGCATCTCAGTGCTAGCGGCATCACTACAGACCCTGGTTCAATCCTGGGCTGTATCACAACCGGCCGTGATTGAGAGTCCCATAGGGCGGCGCACAATTGGCCCAGCGTCGTCCGGGTTAGGGTTTGGCCGGGGTAGGCCATCATTGTAAATAGGAATTTGTTCTAAACTGACTTGCCTAGTTAAATAAAGATTACATTTTTATTTGAATGAGTTAGCCAGCTAACTTTCCAAAATATTCAGGAACATCTCCACATTTGTAAACAAAGATGGGCAAAATGGAAAATCCATAAGGCATACTCCACTAGCTTCAGGTTTTTATTTTAGGATGCAGAGATTTAACGGTTATCTCTGAACGTTAGCTAGATAACTCATTGATCTTGCTTTGTGGTATCTAAGGGACCTTAACCAAACACAGCAACACTGCATGCTACCACTTTACTGTGAACAAAAAAAACAATTAAGGGGGTTTGTTTAGAGCCAATGAGAATCCCCCTAGCCGCATACAAATGAGAACTTATAACAAAGCAGCTACAGCAATAATCTGATTATTTGCATTGGCTATGTTTAATTGCAGTAAGGCCTATACATTTTAGGTATATTTATCTGGAGGCTTTGAATTAAGTCAATTGATTAGTAAATATATACAATACAAAGGCTACACACTGCAGTAACAAACAGTTGACAACAAAATCATTGCACAATCAATGCTGTCAGACTTTATCCTCTGGCATAACTTTTACCTTGAAAACAATTCTTTCTTAGGAATTGGTCTCTTTAAATTACATTCTGCACAGCTATGTAACAAGACAAATATGTCGCTATGAAAAGTATTGTACTGCATTAGTCTCTCAAGGTAATGGTATTTAGCTAGTAGAATACATGTATTTTTTAAATCACTGTAAGTTTTCTGTATTAAATTATTTTTTTCCCCCCACCATCTGAGAAACTGCAAGTAGAGGGCTTAATATTCTCAAATACCCCAATAAATGTAAACTCTAGCCCTGCAGGTGCAATGTGGAATCCAAACTAGATGTTTGCAATTTTGAAAGTAAATGTTTTATGTCATGTTGTACATTGTTGATACAATTCGGCATTTCCCTTCAGTGGTTTATAGTGGACCGAGACATATTTAAATTTTCTCTAAAAGCATGCTCAATGTCTTATTAACACACAATGTCATACTGTAAATATGACTGACCACACAAATATATTGTAATGAATGTGGAAAAAAGATTATATTTTAAACTTTGCAATGGTACTACAATGAGTGTACAAAACATTAGGAACACCTTCCTTCCTAATATTGAGTTTCACCCCCGTTTGCCCTCAGAACAGCCTCAGTTCGTTGGGGCATGGACTCTACAAGGTGTCGAAAGTGTTCCACAGGGATGCAGGTCCATGTTCCCACTGTTTGTTCAAGTTGGCTGGATGTCCTTTGGGTGGTGGACCATTCCTGAAAGACACGGGAAACTGTTGAGCATGAAAAACCCATCAGTGTTGCAGTTCTTGACACACTCACAATCGTGCGCCTGGTACCTACTACCATACCCCATTCAAAGGCACTTAATTATTTTGTCTTGCCCATTCACCTTTTGAATGGCACATACAGAATCCTTTCTCAATTGTCTCAAGACTTAAAAATCCTTATTTAACCTGTCTCCTCCCCTTCATCTACACTGAATGAAGTGGATTTAACAAGTGATATCAATAACGGATCATAGTTTTCACCTGGCCAGTCTATGCCATGGAAAGAGCAGGTGTTCCTAATGTTTTGTACACTCAGTGCACGTAATGGAGAGGAAAACTTTAAATGTAATCTAGAGACAGACGAGTTAGAATATGAATCTCTTCTGAGAAAAACAGAGCAGTTAGGTGTGCTGTTGCCTAATGGGGGGTGTATATGTAATGATACAGGCACAGAGCTGCAGACACTTGCAACAAGTTCATTAAAACCAGGAAAGTATTAGTAAATGTTGACCACAACCTTGTGAAATATCCTAAGGCTGCAACCGCTACACTATATTACAGTAGTTTTAGACATGAGTAGGCTTATAAATATTCAACTAAAGAATCTGAACGGTTTGGCCTACAAAAAAATATGAGACTCTCACGAACACGATGGTGTTCTCCGTTTTGCTCTACGACCCACACAAACATCATGGGACTCGTCTGAAGTCGGTACAAACTTCTGGTGGCGTCGGAACAGTTTGGCGCACAAACTATGACCCCACTATGGAAAGGTGAGAATCTCATGAACACCTACAGTACAGATCAGTTGTTCTGCTCTAGGATGCCCACAAGCCTTGTCTGAAGTTAGCCCGGTACTAGTTTAAAACATTTATAGAAGTATATGTATATTGAAGTAGTTTGTGCCTAAAAAAAGGGCAGGAGAACAGTTGCCCCCCCCCCCCCCCCCCCCCCGTTTAGACTCTAGGCCGGGGGTTAAGTTTGAAATGGGAATAGGCCTAAAATCAACATAATGGTCATAGATACCATCTGTAATTACATGTAGTCTGAAATGATTGGTGTAACACAGTAACTATGTGTAACTCAGTCCTAGATTAGGCCTACAGAAAAATCTGAAACCTACAGCCAAGTTTACCTTCCTTTTATCTCTTTTGGAGTAAATTATCTTTCCGCTCTCTTCACTTGTGTTGCATCTTGCACATCAAATTGCAAATATAACCCTATTGACAAAATGAAAATGTACATTGAAAAAAAAGGAAAAATTGTGAGTTAAATCAGGATGGGTGGAATCTTGAGAACGGCCTAGATTTTACATCACAAACTCCCAGAATCTTGCTGGTTTGTGCAGATTCTGAAACAATGCCCTGTGGATTCATCCATTTAAAATGATCTGTGCCATTAGAAGTCATGTCCTCTATACATCTCAAGTGGATTGATCTTCACATCAAACACATGTAGCTAGTTCTCGTTTCCATCTCATAGTTTGACAATGATACAATGGTGAAAAACACTAGGTATTTTACAAAGTGAGTGCTGTTGAAGCGCCATAAATGCTTACAAAGAAACATTTGGCTTATTTGGGATTACATTTTAGCCTACTTGATTGGGCTGTTCTATTCTATATGAAAGATAGGACCACGATTCAACAAGTGAATACTGGCAAAGGATGTTAGGCTACTCTATCTCACTGACATTAGCTGACTTTTCATCTTTCAAAGCTTAATTTGACTCAAAGCAAAGATAGAGGCAACACAGAATTAATTCAAGTGAAGTCTCGCGGTGTTTAGACACATTTCAGACATCTTGCATTTTTCAGTCTGAAAGAACAAATTTATAAAATACCG
Organism: Salvelinus alpinus; assembly: GCF_045679555.1. Classification (NCBI taxonomy): domain Eukaryota; kingdom Metazoa; phylum Chordata; class Actinopteri; order Salmoniformes; family Salmonidae; genus Salvelinus; species Salvelinus alpinus. The sequence goes on from NC_092118.1 coordinate 29,773,911, forward strand.
TTGACTTCATCGGGCCAAGCGAACCCGAAATAACAGGGCCTTTATTGTTGATATTGGTGACTTATTTGTATTTCGAGCGAATGCATGTGAGGCTATAGGTGGCTGAACCGAGAGCTCGCGTGCCAAACCACTGAGTGGATTGTCTCTCCCGGGGCTCTCGAGCCGTATTGTGCGTCATTTTCATAGCTGCATTTTGTTTTTCTATCGAGGCAACATGGCAACTCCCGCCGCGGTAAATCCATCGGGTAAGTCGCGATTTTATCTTAAGGAAAAATCAAAAACAGTGGGGGTTTAATGGTGATTTATATCTTTAAAATGTAAAATGTATTTTTGACATTTACCGAAATGGAAAGCGGAGGCGCTTAGCTCAAGACGCCGACGTCAGGCTCATAGAGCTCGAGCTCTCCACAGCATCCCCTTCCCCCACGTAGCTATCGCAGCCTCAAAACACTTTCTGTACACCTATAAACGCATTTTCTTCATTATAGCGTGAACATACGTCCATTATTTACACACAAACAGCCTATGAATGGGGCAGAAGCTTTTTAATGTATTGCATGTATTATCTGCATGATGAGATGCTGGTTGCGTTTTGGCTCAATCCAACAGGCAGCTAGTTAGCTGCTGCTACGTGCTCTGATTTCACTGAATAGCCAGTCCCCCTCACGATACAAAGGTTATTTAGCATATCCGAGCCCTTGGCCTATCGACGTTAACTCGGGCAATTTGATTCGAGTCATTTCGACGTTTGTCACTGGTGTCAGTGACAGCGATTTGTTGGTCCCTCTCCATCGCCGGTTGATTCGATAGTCATTAGCTAGATGAAATCTGCAGCTTGCTAGGCGCTAACAACACATTTGTAGCCTGGCTTTTTTTACTCAATGTTATTTGAGGAAGAAGTTAAAGTTTTTAGTGAACGGCCTAAATAGTAACCTAGTGGCTAGTCTTATTTGCATGACCAGTAAAACTACCTTTAACTGCCTAGCTTTATTTGCCTGTGTTTGAACCTTGAAGCTCTAGTTGTCATGTAATGACAGTCACAAAGGAGTTAATTACATTGTTGCTGTTATGTAGTCATTACGTTGTTACATTGTTACTGAGCAAATAAATGTACACACAGCATACACTTTTTTTGTTAGATTCTCACTATTGCGGAAGTACTAGGCTACAATGCATCCTTAGCTGAGGTGCAATTATATCACTGGCGCTCTTATTAATATAATCAATTCTGGGCAATGATACAAGTTTGGTAGTGATATAGAAGCAAAACATTTAGAGGAAGATTTAGAGGTTTATATACGCTTTGCTGAATTTCTGCTTGTCATCAAATATGTGTAGGCTATGGAATGTAGCCTGAGCCTTGTGTGTTGAAAAATAATACTCTAAAAGTAGGCCTAAATCTTACGTTTCCTGATGTGCATTCACTCCAGTTCTATTTGCTCTGTTTAGCCAAGGCCTGATGCCTTTGGTATACAGTAACGTTAACTGATTATTGAAACTAACTGTTCTACTGCCAAAAACATTTAATAAGAAACTCATCTTCGATTTTACTGTCATTTCCAATAATAACCACAACAGCAGGCCTCTCTCTCTCATTGGATATGTAAATGAAGTCTAATAAAGAAATGACTGGGGTGTTAACAGCACTGTGGCTGCATATAGAGTTGCCATGTGAAGAGAAGCATGGAACAGAATGAACAATCAAATGATTATTACCTGGGTTGCGTCCCAATAATATTTCATTTCTCCTGAAGAGTACACTTGTTAACTACTTCCCACGAATCTAAAAGCATAGCATTTTACATTTTTTAAAATGTTATTTCCCAAGAGCATTATTTTTCATTAAAGCCAGATTACACAATGCATTAATCTCCTCTTATCCCAGTAACAAACCTATTTGTCAGATTATGCGATAGGCTATAATCCATGTTTGTTGTGTTTTGTTGTGAGAGCCAGTGATATTATGATGTCTTTGGGTGGATTGAAGAAGCGTGCTGAAAGATTAGGCTACACAGGGAATACTGCTACTAGACATGGTGGCTCCTAAGTAATGATAGGGGAAACCCTGGCTGACCTCTCCAGCACTAGCCTCCTGTAGCCAGACGCTGTGTTCCTGGCTGTCCTCTCCAGCCCTAGCCTCCTGTAGCCAGACGCTGTGTTCCTGGCTGTCCTCTCCAGCCCTAGCCTCCTGTAGCCAGACGCTGTGTGTTCCTGGCTGTTCTCTCCAGCCCTAGCCTCCTGTAGCCAGACGCTGTGTTCCTGGCTGTCCTCTCCAGCCCTAGCCTCCTGTAGCCAGACACAGTGTTCCTGGCTGTTCTCTCCAGCCCTAGCCTCCTGTAGCCAGACGCTGTGTTCCTGGCTGTCCTCTCCAGCCCTAGCCTCCTGTAGCCAGACGCTGTGTGACCTGGCTGTCCTCTCCAGCCCTAGCCTCCTGTAGCCAGACGCTGTGTTCCTGGCTGTCCTCTCCAGCCCTAGCCTCCTGTAGCCAGACGCTGTGTGACCTGGCTGTCCTCTCCAGCCCTAGCCTCCTGTAGCCAGACACAGTGTTCCTGGCTGTCCTCTCCAGCCCTAGCCTCCTGTAGCCAGATGCTGTGTGTCCTGGCTGTCCTCTCCAGCCCTAGCCTCCTGTAGCCAGACACAGTGTTCCTGGCTGTCCTCTCCAGCCCTAGCCTCCTGTAGCCAGACACAGTGTTCCTGGCTGTCCTCTCCAGCCCTAGCCTCCTGTAGCCAGACACAGTGTTCCTGGCTGTCCTCTCCAGCCCTAGCCTCCTGTAGCCAGACACAGTGTTCCTGGCTGTCCTCTCCAGCCCTAGCCTCCTGTAGCCAGACGCTGTGTTCCTGGCTGTCCTCTCCAGCCCTAGCCTCCTGTAGCCAGATGCTGTGTTCCTGGCTGTCCTCTCCAGCCCTAGCCTCCTGTAGCCAGATGCTGTGTTCCTGGCTGTCCTCTCCAGCCCTAGCCTCCTGTAGCCAGACACAGTGTTCCTGGCTGTTCTCTCCAGCCCTAGCCTCCTGTAGCCAGACACAGTGTTCCTGGCTGTCCTCTCCAGCCCTAGCCTCCTGTAGCCAGACACAGTGTTCCTGGCTGTCCTCCCCAGCCCTTGCCTCCTGTAGCCAGACACAGTGTTCCTGACTGTCCTCTCCAGCCCTAGCCTCCTGTAGCCAGACACAGTGTTCCTGGCTGTCCTCTCCAGCCCTAGCCTCCTGTAGCCAGACACAGTGTTCCTGGTTGTCCTCCCCAGCCCTAGCCTCCTGTAGCCAGACACAGTGTTCCTGGCTGTCCTCTCCAGCCCTGTGTAGCCAGACACAGTGTTCTCACCTAGAACCACAGTACGCCATGCTATGTCTGGCTGCCACCTCCTGAGCACTAGTTATTATGCATGTATGAGTTGAAGTGTTGTTTATATACCTCTAGGCTACTTCATGAATGAATGAATTAGTTGGTTGGTTCTTTGCTGGGGTCTGCATTGCATCTGGGGGTTTTCCAAGACAGAGAAAAGTAGAAGCTAGTGGAGGAGAGAGGGAAGGATAGGAAAGGGAGGGAGAAGAGAGGGGAAACGCTAGCTTGTATCAAATATTAACAGAACTGCTGGGAGCACTGGGGCAGACAAGGGGGTTTGTTTAGCATATCCATAACATCTGGCTGAAGGAGTGAATGAGTAGACCAGAGAGAGTAGACCAGAGAGAGAGAGAGAGAGGGTGAGTTGGTAGGCCTGGGAGAAGGAAAGGCACAGAGAGAGAAATTGTGATTTGGCACGCAATGTGCTTCAGCTCACCACCCAGCACGACACAGAGCGCCATGTTCAGTCTTTCTGTGTCCTGAAACAGGCTGGATTTAGGCTACATTGAAAACAACAGAAAAGCCACCATGGAATGTTCTTCTGGAGGTTCAGGTACCACATGGCCATGTCCACGCTTTCAGAGTAATATTAATGCAGCTGTAATACAGTCACAATGTCACACAATGTCTAATGCCATGTTCTCATGTGGTACCTTTCTCTGTCCTCTGTTCCAGAGATGGGCAGTGAGTTGCCGGGGCCAGTTACTATGCCGGGGGCGGTGGTGGGGGCGGGCCAAGTGAGGATGGGCGGAGCCATGCCGGGCCGTGGGGGCAAGAGGAGATCCGGAGGGTGAGTACTATTTTATATCTGCATTTTACCCACAAGGCTATTCCACTGGTGTTCCAGGAGTATTACACCAGTATATCAAGAGTATTCCATGTTTATCCCAGGACCAAATATCAATAGAATTGCTTCATTATTCCAATGAGCAGAACTTCAGGCATGGATAACAAAAGCACAGAGCAAGCACACAGGCCAATATTCCAATGTTGAATTTCAACAAGCTTTATTAGCAGGACAGAGTAACACGCCAGAGATATACAATGTATGATAGTTTGACATAGTGCCACCGAAAAAAGCAAACAGTAATCTCATATAGCTGCATGTATGATTAAAAAAACACTCTCAGGTCGAAGACAGAGGGAACAGAAGATTACGGGAGTATTCCACGGTACGTTAACTCCCGGGGCGAAATCAGGACATATTTACCCCATGCCCTGGAATCTGCCTATACAACATACAGTGCATTCGGAAAGTATTCAGACCCCTTTACCTTTTCCACATTTTGTTACATTACAGCCTTATTCTAAAATTGATTAAGTCGTGTTTTTCCCCCTCATCAATCTACACACAATACCCCATAATGACAAAGCAAAAACAGGTTGGATGGGGAGCGTTGCTGCACAGCTATTTTCAGGTCTTTCCAGAGATGTTAGATCAGGTTCAAGTACGGGCTCTGGCTGTGCCACTCAAGGACATTCAGAGACTTGTCCCGAAGCCACTCCCGCGTTGTCTTGGCTCAATCAAGTTGTAGAAACATCTCAAAGATGATCAATGGAAAACACATGTGCCTGAGCTCAATTTTATGTCTCATAGCAAAGGGTCTGAATGCTTATGTATATACGGTATTTCTGTTTTCAATTTTTTATACATTTTGTCATTATGTGGTATTGTGTGTAGATTGTTAGTAGATTTACATCAATTTTAAAGTAAGGCAGTAATGTAACAAAATGTGGAAAAAGTCAAGGGGTCTGAATACTTTCCGAATGCACTGTATCCATTATACATCTAGCCTACACAAACATGAAGAAATAAAAGCAAAAGCCATCTGGGCAATATGGCAACTCGACATGACACGGAACACAACAGGGACCTGTCTAGGGCATCTTTTATTTACTCCTTACATGAATGTCTGTGGATAGAAAAACTGGAGACATGTCATTTCCAGTAGGAGCCTGACTAAGACGGTCAACAACACAGAGTAATGATCCTCAATTTTCACTGAGATAGGCCTGTGCTCGGTGGAAGCATACTGTATGTATACTGTATTACCTCTACTATCATGCATAACCATGCATACTGCGTTACCTCTCGTATCAGGCATAACCATGCACACTGCGTTACCTCTCGTATCAGGCATAACCATGCATACTGCATTACCTCTCGTATCAGGCATAACCATGCATACTGCATTACCTCTCGTATCAGGCATAACCATGCATACTGCATTACCTCTACTATCCCGCATAACCATGCATGCTGCATTACCTCTACTATCAGACATAACCATGCATACTGCATTACCTCTCGTATCAGGCATAACCATGCATACTGCATTACCTCTCGTATCAGGCATAACCATGCATGGTGCATTACCTTTACTATCACGCATAACAACGCATACTGCATTACCTTTAATATAGTGCATAACCATGCATACTGCATTACCTCTACTGTTACGCATAACCATGCATACTGCATTACCTCTACTATCACGCATAACAATGCATACTGCATTACCTTTAATATAGTGCATAACCATGCATACTACATTACCTCTACTGTTACGCATAACCATGCAAACTGCATTACCTCTCGTATCAGGCATAACCGTGCATACTGCGTTACCTCTCGTATCAGGCATAACCGTGCATACTGCATTACCTCTCGTATCAGGCATAACCGTGCATACTGCATTACCTCTCGTATCAGACATAACCGTGCATACTGCATTACCTCAACTATTAGGCATGCATACTGCATTACCTCTCCTATCAGACATAACCATGCATACTGCATTACCTCTCACATCAGGCATAACCGTGCATACTGCATTACCTCAACTATTAGGCATGCATACTGCATTACCTCTCCTATCAGACATAACCATGCATACTGCGTTACCTCTCCTATCAGACATAACCATGCATACTACGCTGTGACATGTTAGTCTGTGTTGGCGCCTTCTATTTCCTGGTTTCCTTGGTTACTCACCTCCCTATAACTGGAGGGGAAGATCTGAGGTCCCTCCCCTGAGAACTTCTCTCCTCCAATGCGTTTTGAGAAGGAGGCAAGGAGAGAGGACGCGGGGAATCGAGGAAAGACAGTTGAGAAAGAGCCATTGAATAGGGCAAGCCACACTACTGAGGGACTGCATGTGACCGACAGAGACAGATAGGCAAGCAGACAGAGTGATACTTAGGAATACAGAGGCAGACAGAGTGATACTTAGGAATACAGAGACAGACAAATACTCATCAGTCACTTCTACTATTATCAGAAGAATGAGTGGGAGAAGATTATTATCACAGACTATAGCATTAAGGTGAAGGCTGTAGTTACTGAGCACTCTACTCAGTGACTGTGTTCCTTTATACCTCAGTTATAACAGTAACTGGCCCTCTGTTTAACTCTATCTTGGTCCGTCATCAGGTGTGAACTCGACCGGAGGCTGAATTCAGTCAAGTCTAAGAATCATTCACAATCTCAGTCATATACGCTCTAGCTAATCAGTCAACAGATCAAGTGAAATGTACATTGCTTTGACACACACACACACACGCGCGCACACACGCACACACACACACACACGAACATCTGTATCAAGACATCACAGGTCAATTCAGTAGTCTGTTAGACACACCGGTGTGAGATTGAAAAACACCACTCTGGACGAGTCATCACTAGTGGCATGGCAACCTTTCAACTGCAGAGTTGGCCTCAGCGGTTTGCACTTCCCACACTTCCTCTCTGCTCTGAGCAATACCTACTTGATTGTACCTTTTTAATAATAACAATATGTTTTATTTCTATAGTGCTGTTCATGTGAAAGGCAAACAACGCAAATAGCTTTACATTACAAAGGCAACGTGCGAAAACAACTGTAACACCTCTGGAACAGTTTGTCATTCTGACGTGTTTGTCCATTCAGTGTGTTGACTCACTTGACTAAAACAGTAAGATGTTAAAGTTATGATTTCTTCTCACGTTGCGTTGTTTCTTGACACACTTGCTTACTATTTCATGTTGTGTTAACAGCAACCTTGAAATGTACTCAAATGCTGCATAAGAAAAGACTCCTCAGAAATGTGGCCGTAACTTACGTTTTTTAATGCTCTTTCTGATACTCTTTAATCAAATGTCTCAGTGAAGTTGAGTTGTAGTTTTTTCATCATAACATGTCGACTGCAGGGCCCATGGGCCCTAGACCAAAAGTGGTGCACTATAGGAGCAAAGTGTGCCATTTGAGACTCAGTCTTAGTGTCGAGGGACGCATAGGAAATTGATTAATTTTCTGTTTGGCAGTGACTATGCATTTCACAATTTCTGTTGCTGTTGCACCAGGGCCCTGTTCAGTAGGAATCGGGGAGGAAATAAGCATTCTCATTGTTCAGGAGGAACAGGGGAGGAAATAAGCATTCTCATTGTTCAGGAGGAACAGGGGAGGAAATAAGCATTCTCATTGTTCAGGAGGAACCGGGGAGGAAATAAGCATTCTCATTGTTCAGTAGGAACCGGGGAGGAAATAAGCATTCTCATTGTTCAGTAGGAACAGGGGAGGAAATAAGCATTCTCATTGTTCAGTAGGAACAGGGGAGGAAATAAGCATTCTCATTGTTCAGTAGGAACAGGGGAGGAAATAAGCATTCTCATTGTTCAGTAGGAACAGGGGAGGAAATAAGCATTCTCATTGTTCAGTAGGAACAGGGGAGGAAATAAGCATTCTCATTGTTCAGTAGGAACAGGGGAGGAAATAAGCATTCTCATTGTTCAGGAGGAACAGGGGAGGAAATAAGCATTCTCATTGTTCAGGAGGAACAGGGGAGGAAATAAGCATTCTCATTGTTCAGTAGGAACAGGGGAGGAAATAAGCATTCTCATTGTTCAGTAGGAACAGGGGAGGAAATAAGCATTCTCATTGTTCAGTAGGAACAGGGGAGGAAATAAGCATTCTCATTGTTCAGTAGGAACAGGGGAGGAAATAAGCATTCTCATTGTTCAGTAGGAACAGGGGAGGAAATAAGCATTCTCATTGTTCAGTAGGAACAGGGGAGGAAATAAGCATTCTCATTGTTCAGTAGGAACAGGGGAGGAAATAAGCATTCTCATTGTTCAGTAGGAACAGGGGAGGAAATAAGCATTCTCATTGTTCAGTAGGAACAGGGGAGGAAATAAGCATTCTCATTGTTCAGTAGGAACAGGGGAGGAAATAAGCATTCTCATTGTTCAGGAGGAACAGGGGAGGAAATAAGCATTCTCATTGTTCAGGAGGAACAGGGGAGGAAATAAGCATTCTCTTTATTCAGGAGGAACAGGGGAGGAAATAAGCATTCTCATTGTTCAGTAGGAACAGGGGAGGAAATAAGCATTCTCATTGTTCAGGAGGAACAGGGGAGGAAATAAGCATTCTCATTGTTCTGGAGGAACAGGGGAGGAAATAAGCATTCTCATTGTTCTGGAGGAACAGGGGAGGAAATAAGCATTCTCATTGTTCAGTAGGAACAGGGGAGGAAATAAGCATTCTCATTGTTCAGTAGGAACAGGGGAGGAAATAAGCATTCTCATTGTTCAGTAGGAACAGGGGAGGAAATAAGTATTCTCATTGTGGTAGCTCCTCTGTTAGAATTTGTATTTATTTTGTGTCCACTGGATTAGAAAGCTAGAAAGAGCTGTCAAGCTAATTTCCCTCAGCAGGAAAATATCAGCATACAGCCATAAAACAATGGCAACACACACACACACACACACATATGGACAGTTTGCATACACGCACACACACACACACACACACACACACACACACACACACACACACACACACACACACACACACACACACACACACACACACACACACACACACACACACACACACACACACACACCCCCTAGACTAGATGAGTAACTGTTTTGGTCTTTGATTGCAGGATGGACTTTGATGACGAGGATGGGGAAGGACCAAGTAAATTTTCAAGGTGAGAAAAGTGAACGATGGCCCACTGATATTTCCATGTAATAAGTGTTCATTGTTCATTCCAGCTACCGTGTTCATTGTTATAACAAATAACTTTCTATGAGTTGTTGCTATGAGTGTTTATTATACAGAATTCCATATTTTGTACAATCATTCCTTGTTGTCATCTTATTGCTATGGACATTCAATCACATTTACCAAACCCATTGTTTCATATTTTCAAGCGTTTTAACATTTTTGATCTGTTAAACGTTTTTTTGTTCCTCAAAAGCAGCTTCAGCTGTCGTTCCACCAACAGGCATTCTCTCACGTGTTGTTTTTCTCCAAAGTGTGGTTTTTCTTCTATTCTGTGTTCTCTCAGATTTATCCAGAGTTCTCTGGCAGCAGTGGTCTCTGTTAGTGGAGTGGAGACAATGCCCTCTGCTGGGGAGAAGATAAACTACAACAGCATGTTGTATATAATGAGAAACACACTTCCACATTACTAACTCTCTCATTTTTAAATTGATGAGAAGAGCCTACCAAACAACCAGAGCCCATTGACCAAAAATACCACGTTGATAAATAGTGGGCTCTGTTGCAGACATCCAGCATGCCACAGCTTATTATAAAAAGTGTTTTCACACCTTCTGAAAGTCTCTTGTTACTCCATACCTTACCAGGCCACGGGAAGTCCTATTTTTCAAGTTCTCTCCCCTGTCTAGTCCACTCTAGTGAGGCCTTCTTAGAGGCCAGAGAGTACCGATCCCATAGGGCTCTGGTCAAAAGTAGTGCACCACATAGGGAATAGTTAGCACTTTTACAGCCACTTAATACAACGCATGTCCATTTTCTGCTGTAACACCCATTACCTGTCCTGTGCATGTTGCTCTCATCAAAATATCTATCACTTTTTAAAGCCCATAAATAGCATGTGCATCATTCTAATTCTACATGTGTTATCCCATATTCAGGCTACCGTGTTCAGGCTACCATGTTCAGGCTATGATTATCAGGCTACTACTGTGTTAGTAGTAAGGCTACCCACATCAGGCTACTGTGTTTAGACTACGGTTATCAGTCTACTGTGTTAAGCTACTGTTCTCAGGATACTGTGTTCAGGCTACTGTGTTAGTGTGGTCAGGCTACCGTGTATAGACTATGGTTATCAGTCTACCGTGTTAGGCTACTGTTCTCAGGCTACTGTGGTCAGGCTACCGTGTTTAGACAATGGTTATCAGTCTATTGTGTTAGGCTACTGTTCTCAGGCTACTGTGTTAGTGTGTGGTCAGGCTACTGTGTTCAGGCTACCGTGTTTAGACAATGGTTATCAGTCTATTGTGTTAGGCTACTGTTCTCAGGATACTGTGTTCAGGCTACTGTGTTAGTGTGGTCAGGCTACCGTGTATAGACTATGGTTATCAGTCTACCGTGTTAGGCTACTGTTCTCAGGCTACTGTGTTAGTGTGGTCAGGCTACCGTGTATAGACTATGGTTATCAGTCTACCGTGTTAGGCTACTGTTCTCAGGCTACTGTGGTCAGGCTACCGTGTTTAGACAATGGTTATCAGTCTATTGTGTTAGGCTACTGTTCTCAGGCTACTGTGTTAGTGTGTGGTCAGGCTACTGTGTTCAGGCTACCGTGTTTAGACTACGGTTCTCAGGCTACTGTGTTCAGGCTACCGTGTTTAGACTACGGTTATCAGTCTACTGTTCTCAGGCTACTGTGTTCAGGCTACTGTGTTAGGGTGTGGTCAGGCTACCGTGGTCATGCTACTGTGTTCAGGTGTTTGCGTCTCAGTGAGTGGTGTCCCAGGTGTTACATGCTGTGTTTCTTCTCTGCTCCTCTCTCTAGGTATGATGATGATGATCAGATACCTGGTGACGATAAGGAGAGATATGCCAGGTAGGCCTGGCCTGCTAGAGCGCCACAGGATTTCACTGACTCACCCCACCTCCCAGGGCTTGACTAAAACACTTACCTAAGGTTTACAGCGGTGTCAGGTTACACCTGCTCTTTTCACCAGTGAATAAAACACTACATGCATTTTTTTTAAACACTAACTGTTTAGCATGGATAAAAGGGATGTTTTTACAGTTGTCTTTCATTCCTTAATGGAAATATCAAGTGGAAACTTAATTTCAAACAGTGCAGCCAAGCGCTGAGTGAATTTGACCCACAGAGCTGTGGAGACTTGGATAGAATACGGTCAAAAGGAAAGCCTGAATGCCCAGGGACTTTAAATGGAAAGCCTAAATTCCCAGGGACTCCATATGGAAAGCCTAAATGCCCAGGGATTTCAGATGGAAAGCCTAAATTCCCAGGGACTTCATATGGAAAGCCTAAATGCCCAGGGACTTCAGATGGAAAGCCTAAATGCCCAGGGACTTCATACCCCTGGACATTTACAGCAATGTTGATTAATGTGCAAGTCAAATTCAAGTAAATCATACCAATTCAAAAATCAATCAAAGCTCCCCTAATTTATATTAGTAACTCTGAATACAAACATAATTTTCAAAATGGACAATTTATTAATCTGATGTTTTATTCATCATTCATCTTCATAATGTATTTATGCCACCATACCTCTGCTATGGAAATGAAGGTTGTGTCCCAAATGGCTCCCTATTCAGTTAGTGCTGACTCAAAAAGGGCTTGTATGGAAACCTCACCAATTCAATTAGTACGGACTCAAAAAGGGTTTGTATGGCAACCTCACCTATTTGGGACATTAGAAAAACAGTGCCTTCAGAATGTATTCACACCCCTGGACTTTTTCCACATTTTGTTGCGTTACAGCCTGAATTTAAATTGATTCAATGTAGATGTTTTTGTCACTGTCCTACACACAATACCTCATAATGTCGAAGTGTTTACAAATGAATTACAAATGAAAATCTGAAATGTCTTGAGTCAATAAGTATTCATGCCCTTTGTTATGCAAGCCTAAATACGTTCAGGAGGAAAAATGTGTCACAAGTTGTATGGACTCACTCTGTCTGCAATAATAGTTTAACATGATTTTGGAATGACTGCCTCTGTACCCCACACATACAATTTTCTGTAAGGTCCCTCAGTCGAGACATGAATTTCAAACACAGATTCAACCACAAAAACCACAGAGGTTTTCCAATGCCTAGCAAAGAAGGGCATCTATTGGTATATTGGTAAAAAATTAAGTAGACATGGAATATTTCTTTGGGCGCGGTGGAGTTATTCATTACACTTTAGATGGTATATCAATACACCCAGTCACTACAAAGACACAGGCGTCCTTACTAACTCAGTTGCCAGAGAGGAAGGAAACCGCTCAGGGATTTCACCATGAGGCCAATGGTGACTTTAAAACAGTTAGTTTAAAACTGAGGATGGATCAAAAACATTGCAGTTACTCCACAATACTAACCTAATTGACAGAGTGAAAAGAAGGAAGCCTGTACAGAATACAAATATTCAAAAACATGCATCCTGTTTTCAACAAAGGAAAGCAATTCACTTTGTGTCCTGCATACAAAGTGTAAAGTTTGGGGCAAATCCAATACAACACATTACTGAGTACCATTCCATATTTTCAAGCATAGTGGTGGCTGCATCATGTTTTGGGTATTTTTGTTATCGTTAAGGACAATGGAATTTTTCAGGATAAAAAACACTGAACAGAGCTAAGCACAGCCAAAATCCTAGAGGGAAACCTAGTTAAGTCTCCTTTCCAACAGACACTGGGAGAGGAATTCACATTTCAGAAGGACAATAACCTAAAACACAAGGCCACAAGGCTTACTTGTCTAAGTAAGATATATTAGTGTTTTATTTGACACATTTTTGACATTACCAAGTCTTTTGTCTAGATCTTTGAAAAACATGACAATTAAATTCATTTTAATCCCACTTTGTAACAACAAAATGTTGGAAAAGTCCAGGGGTGTGAATACTTTCTGAAGGCAATGTATGTTATTCACACATGACGTTCATGATCAAATAAATGAACATAGAATTTGAGGACCCGTCTAGCCGTAGCTCAGAGATTGTGTTCTGGTCTGCTGTGTTCTTTAATCCCTGTATGTTCTTTATGTCCTCAGAAGACAAACTCAAACGCTGAAAAGCAACTGAATAACTTCTCTTCTCCTAACTTCCCTTTAGTCTTCTCTAGTACAGAGTATTATGGTTCTTAGAGTACGTGCACGTACTCCTATCTCCAAGAATGGCTGACAATGAATTCAGTTTAAGTAAAAGTGTGTATCCAGCCATAGGTAGGTGTTGAACAACCAAGTTTGAAGTCGGTTCACTAGAGTTTACCTTACTGTATCAAACTAACATACTAAGCTTTTAACACCCAAAGTTCCAATTCAAACCAATGGAGGCGAATGATTTTGTAGGCAGCCCGTCCTGCCTAAGCACTGCTAGGGGAAACACTGGTATATGCATATGGTTGTCACTGGATGCTCATGTTAGAAAAAACCTGCATTATCATGAAATCAGAATTGGGTTTAGGGTTATGGTGCATACACATCAATGTTAAAACAAATGCAAACACACACCAAATCAAAGACCCCTTCTGTCTGTTCCATACTTTTCACTGATTTGTGAATTTAAAGATAAGAAATTATGTTTACATTTATATCCTGTCCACCGTGGCCACCTGTCCACCGTGACGACCACGACCCCCGGGTGTCTACAGCTCTGATCTGGAGCCGTGTGATAACCCCACCCCTGACAACCAGTGACGCCTATGTTGTCCCCCTATGTGTCTAAATCCTCCTCTCTGTTCCAGAGAGAACCACAGCGAGATAGAGCGGCGTCGCCGTAACAAGATGACCCAGTACATCACGGAGCTGTCGGACATGGTGCCCACCTGCAGCGCTCTGGCCCGCAAGCCAGACAAACTGACTATCCTCCGCATGGCTGTGTCCCACATGAAGTCCATGAGAGGGACCGGGAACACGTCCACTGACGGGGCGTACAAGCCCTCGTTCCTGACCGAACAGGTATTATAGGTGGGGGTGACGATGGCCGCGTTCCAGGCTGACTACATTGCAGACAACTACCAGATCTCACAAGGTGTTTAAGCTAACTGCATCGTATGATATCGTAATCTGATAACCCAACTGTCGATGAAATGGCACACGACCATTGGTTGATGCCATGCAATGACTGCAATGTAGTCGGCCTGGAACACGACCAATGTGTGTGTGTTTTGTGGGTGGGTTGGTCATGGGGGCTGATGTGCGCGTATCTGTGTGTGTGTGCGTTTTGCGTGTGTGTGTGTCTGTATGAGTAATTTAGCAGGGTCTACAAACCCTCCTCCTCAGCAAACAGGTAATAATAAAGCAACTTTATTTGTATAGCACATTTCATACAGAGACCGCAACTCAAGGTGCTGTACATAATAAAATAGTAATAATAGTCATTAAAAAGTAAACAATAAAAAGACAAAGTAACATAAAAGGCAATAAAAGCAGCATAATATGATCAAAATGAATACAAACACATAGGAATTAGAGATGAAAAAAGAGTACATAAATAAACTAGTACAAAGCCAAACTGAAAAGGTGAGTCTATGAACTGGTTTTGTTCTGTTCTCTTTGACTCTGCATTTGGGTTCTGTACGTTGGGGTCTGCACATCTGTGCAGCTCTACAAATGATATCCGCTGACACAATTTCCTGTCAGCATATTGATCTTATCAATTTGAAATAAATAAAGCTTTTGCAGGCTGTCTGTCATGTCCCCTGCTTCTGCCCTTGGCGTGTGTGTCTGTTTGTCCCGGATTTTCACCAATGGTATGTCAATCAATACTGTATATCCCTCATCTTTACTGTGACGTGTGTTTCTGCTCTGCCGTCACACACGTGTGTGTGTTCTGTTTCTCTTTTCTCCTCTTGTCCAATAGGAGTTGAAGCACCTCATCTTGGAGGCGGCCGACGGCTTCCTGTTTGTGGTCGCCGCGGAGACAGGCCGCGTGATCTACGTGTCTGACTCGGTGACGCCGGTGCTCAACCACCCGCAGTCGGAGTGGTTTGGCAGCACGCTGTATGAGCAGGTGCATCCTGACGACGTGGACAAGTTGCGGGAACAGCTCAGCACCTCAGAGAATTCCATGACAGGTAGGAATACTGCTGAACACATTGATATTCCCTAGTGAAAGTTATGTTGGTTCGCAATACTGTTCAGGAATACTGCTATTCCGTTAACTAGAACTCCATGTCAGAGGTAGCAATGTTGATTGGGAATGCTGCTTAGGAATGCTGCAGTTTCCCAAGCTAGAACTCCACGATAGGTAGGAATATTGGTCCGCTATACCATTCAGGAATAACACTGTTCACATAGCTAGAAGTTCTTGCACGTGTCCTTGCCAACCAACTGCTACCCCTGTCTGAGGAAGTACTCTCAGAATCGCAGTGTGGCTTCCGCCCGTCCAGAGGTACTGCAGATATGATCTTCAAAGCACGCCAGCTACAAGAGAAGTGGCGGGGACAAGGCCGGTGAAAAAGCTACACATCAGTAAAGAGCGCTGTCTGCTGATAGAATGCCCCGTTTGTGAATTCTCATCTGAGTGGAGAAGTGCAACTGACGCACAAAAATAGTCTGATGCCGAGCAGAAAATATTTTTGGGGATCTGCGTTTACAAAATGCAGCAAGAGATTTCTTACGTGTTTTATATATTGTTTCCTTCGTGAAAAATTGAAGAATTCTGCGTTAATGCAACCTTTGAGTTTAACTTGCTAGTTAAGTAAGTTACTGAATTAATAAGATGACGGGCCATCATGTTGTGTAAGCTTTCTGTTTGAGAAGTCAAAGCCCTTTGGATTAGTTAGCAGTAGCAGCTGTACAGATATCTTTTGATTTCCTTGCTTTTGTCTCCTCTCCGTTCTCGTCCCGAGCAACTCCAGACAGACACAGCGTGTACACATGCTGCTTCAGAGCAGACAAAACTTTGTTAATTTGTACATTGTCTCTCGTTCACATTTGTTTGTAAATGTCCAAACTCACAAAACATTACATTCGGTAGCTCCTACCTATATATGTAGGTAGGAGGGGGGGCGGCAGGCAGGTAGCCTAGTGGTTAGAGCGTTAGGCCAGTAACTGAAAGGTTGCTGGATCGAATCCCCGAGCTGACAAGGTAAAAATCTGTCGTTCTGCCCTTGAACAAGGCAGTTAACCCACTGTTCCCCGGTAGGCCGTCATTGTAAATAAGAATTTAGTTAAATCGGGGCTCCCGAGTGGCGCAGCAGCTCCCTGGATCCAGGCTACATCACATGCAGCTGTCATTGGTAGTCCCATAGGGCGGTGCACAATTGGCCCAGCGTCGTCTGGGTTTTGCCAGGGTAGGCCGTCATTGTAAATAAGAATTTGTTCTTAACTGACACGCCTGGTTAAATAAATTAACTTTATGAGCTGGATTGTCTGTCTTTGCAAGTTTGTTTATTTTCGCTCTTTTGCGCTCGTTAGCATATTTAGCTGACAGCCTCCAGGGAAATGCACTTTTACTTGTGCTAATTTTGTTAGCATTCAGGTAACGGATGCCCAATGGTCTTTTTTTTGGCACCCCCTTATGCACTAAGCCGGTAATACCGTAAACCCCGGAATGAGAGGAGGACGGTATGATATGAAAATCTAGAAACCGCCCAACCGTACTACACACAGCATGGCCCCTGCTAGAGCGTCACCTTTCTCTACCTCCGCTCCCTTACGCTTCATCTGCTTGAGTTAATAAAGTAGCTTAAAAATGTACTTTTCTGCTGCTTCCCTCACTCGGTTGGACCGGGTCTGGAGCCGACCAGGTCTATACGGAACGGGTCTCCTATTTTAAAATATGCATATCTGTTCCGGATTGGAAAGCCCCAGGTCCATTTCGGAACGGGTTCAACTTTTTGAACCTGTGAAGGCCTCTACGCCACACTTCTGCCGGACACTAAAATACAGCTGCCCTGACAAGTTCATCGGAATACTGGTCTACAAAGCTGTTGTCCTTCCCACATTGCTAGACGGAGCGCATGGACCACCTACAGTAGATACCTGAAAGCACTGGAACAACACCTCCGAAGATCCTCATGAAAAATCCTGAGGATCAGTTGCGAGGACAGACACACCAACACCAGCGTCCTGGAGGAGGCCAACATAAACAGCATCACCACTACTACACAGAGTGTACAAAACATTAGGAACACCTTCCTAATATTGAGTTGCACCCCCTTTTGCCCTCCGAATAGCTTCTATTTGTCGGTGCATGGACTCTACAAGGTGTGGAAAGCGTTCCACAGGGAAGCTGGCCCATGTTGAATGCTTCCCGCAGTTGTGTCAAGTTGGCTGGATGTCCTTACTGTGGTGGATAATTTTTGATACACGGGAAACTGTTGAACGTGAAAAACCCAGCAGGATTGCAGTTCTTAACACACTCAAAGCAGTGTGCCTGGCACCTACTACCATACCCCATTCAAAAGCAAATGTTTTGTCTTAACCTCTTTGGGCTAGGGTAAAATAATGTCTGTGAGTATAACAGAACTGAAATGGCAGGCGAAACCCCGAGGACAAACCATTCCCCCCCAAAAACAATTCATCCTACCACTGTTTTCAATAGCTGTCACTTTTATAAGAAGAAATCCTTCCCAATTGCAGTTCCTAGGGCTTCCACTAGAGTTTCAGGCTGGTTTTTGCAAAAAATTAGGTAGAAGTTGTAGTTTTTCTAAGTGGCTCCCATTTTGGCTGTAGTGTTTCCATGCGCATGGACGAGAGCGCGTTCTTTTTGTTTATCCGGTAAAGACAATAACGATTCTCCGTCTTAAATTGTATAGTTTATTTACGTATTAGGGTACCTAAGGTTTGATTATAAACATTGTTTGACTTGTTTGGATAAGTCTATTAGTAACGTTTACGATTCATTTTGTATGCATTTTGATGGAGGGAAACCGGTGGGTTATTGACTGAAGCGCGCCAGCTAAACTGAGTTATGGATATAAATAAGGACTTTATCGAACAAAAGGACCATTTGTAATGTAACTGGGACCTTTTGGAGTGCCAACAGAAGAAGATCTTCAAAGGTAAGGCATATATTATATCGCTATTTCTGACTTTCATGTCGCAACTGCCTGGTTGAAAAATGATTTGTCATGCATTTGTATGCGGGGCGCTGTCCTCAGATAATCACATGGTGAGCTTTCGACGTAAAGCCATTTTGAAATCTGACACAGCAGCTGGATTAACAAGAAGTTAAGCTTTATTTTGATGTATTACACGTATATTTTCATGAAAGTTAAATATTTATAATACTGTAGTTTGAATTTGGTGCTCTGCAATTTCACCGGATTTCATTTCTTGCCCATTCACCCTCTGAATGGTACACATACACAATCCATCTCAATTGTCTCAAGGCTTAAAAATCCTTCTTTAAACTGTCTCCTCCCCTCCATCTACACTGATTTGAAGTGGATTTAACAAGTGAGATCATAGCTTTCACCTAGATTCGACCTAGTCAGTGTATGTCATGGAAAGAGCAGGTGTTCCTAATGTTTTGTACACTCAGTGTATAATACAGCACCAACTCTGAAGGACTTCCATGTCACCCGGATGCAAAACTCACGCCTCCCGAAGTAGCTGATGCACTCCCAGTTGAAGGAAGATTAGTGAGCCCCTAGCGGGCAAAATAAATGCTACAAATACAACATAAAAACAAACCGTAAGAAGTTCCACATCACCTTCAACAACTGGGAGGAAACCGTGCTAAACAGACACAACCGGGAGGAAACCGTGCTAAACAGACACAACCGGGAGGAAACCACGCTAAACAGACACAACTGGGAGGAAACCGCGCTAGACAGACACAACTGGGAGGAAACCGCGCTAAACAGACACAACTGGGAGGAAACCGCGCTAAACAGACACAACTGGGAGGAAACCGCGCTAAACAGACACAACTGGGAGGAAACCGCGCTAAACAGACACAACTGGGAGGAAACCGCGCTAAACAGACACAACTGGGAGGAAACCTTGCTAAACAGACACAACTGGGAGGAAACCGCGCTAAACAGACACAACTGGGAGGAAACCGCGCTAAACAGACACAACTGGGAGGAAACCGCGCTAAACAGACACAACTGGGAGGAAACCGCGCTAAACAGACACAACTGGGAGGAAACCGCGCTAAACAGACACAACTGGGAGGAAACCGCGCTAAACAGACACAACTGGGAGGAAACCGCGCTAAACAGACACAACTGGGAGGAAACCGCGCTAAACAGACACAACTGGGAGGAAACCGCGCTAAACAGACACAACTGGGAGGAAACCACGCTAAACAGACACAACTGGGAGGAAACCGCGCTAAACAGACACAACTGGGAGGAAACCGCGCTAAACAGACACAACTGGGAAGAAACCGCGCTAAACAGACACAACTGGGAGGAAACCGCGCTAAACAGACACAACTGGGAAGAAACCGCGCTAAACAGACACAACTGGGAAGAAACCGCGCTAAACAGACACAACTGGGAAGAAACCGCGCTAAACAGACACAACTGGGAGGAAACGGCGCTAAACAGACACAACTGGGAGGAAACGGCGCTAAACAGACACAACTGGGAAGAAACCGCGCTAAACAGACACAACTGGGAGGAAACGGCGCTAAACAGACACAACTGGGAGGAAACGGTGCTAAACAGACACAACTGGGAGGAAACCGCGCTAAACAGACACAACTGGGAGGAAACCGCGCTAAACAGACACAACAGACACAACTGGGAGGAAACCGCGCTAAACAGACACAACTAGAGAGAAAAACATTTAGATATTGACCGTCCCATCCTGTTCTATACCCAACTCTCTGACAGACAGTGACAGTCCCATCCTGTTCTATACCCAACTCTCTGACAGATAGTGATGGTCCCATCCTGTTCTATACCCAACTCTGACAGACAGTGACAGTCCCATCCTGTTCTATACCCAACTCTCTGACAGATAGTGATGGTCCCATCCTGTTCTATACCCAACTCTCTGACAGACAGTGATGGTCCCATCCTGTTCTATACCCAACTCTCTGACAGATATTGACCGTCCCATCCTGTTCTATACCCAACTCTCTGACAGATAGTGATGGTCCCATCCTGTTCTATACCCAACTCTCTGACAGATAGTGATGGTCCCATCCTGTTCTATACCCAACTCTCTGACAGATAGTGATGGTCCCATCCTGTTCTATACCCAAATCTGACAGATAGTGATGGTCCCATTCTGTTCTATACCCAACTCTCTGACAGATAGTGATGGTCCCATCCTGTTCTATACCCAACTCTCTGACAGATAGTGATGGTCCCATCCTGTTCTATACCCAACTGTCAAGTTGTCTAGGTGTTATAATTATTTCAGCTCTGCCCAAACTTGAAAACGGCTTGCTCAACCCGTGAAGGATGCAAAGGGACAACTCATTTCCTTTCCAGTATTTTATTATGGTTTTGATGCCATTTGTTGAATATGTTGAAACAGTTGATTTGTTGAATAGAGTAGTTGAATGACAGAGGAATAGGGAATAGGAATAGGTTGATAACCTTAAACAGAGAATAAACATGCATTATTTTACACTAAACAATGCATGACACAGCAACAAAGCATGGCTTTGAATAAAGTAAACGTTTAAACAATTTAATCTAGCACTTCTAGCAATTACTTCTGCGGTCAGAAAATATCCACAACAAAAGTCACCACTCCTACCAGAGTTAAACATGTAAATTGTGCTAAGCACTGGATGCAACATAATAAATAATTCCAAACATTACATACCAGTTGCGTCTTTAGGGTTGAACAATGAGCTGTGTGTATGTTGAGGACCAAACATTTTATACCCATGCTTATCTGCCAGGTGCGCATGTAAAAGTAGTCCCTCCAGAAATCCTGGCTTAATTTTTTGTTCCACCCGTGTTTTGGGGTTATCTGCCCTCTTGAGGCCTGGAGTTCTTTAAAGGAAGAGCTGCCATTGTGCTCATGTTTTGAGTGTTCTGTTTTTTGACGCAACAGACAGATAGTGACGGTCCCATCCTGTTTTATACCCAACTCTCTGACAGATAGTGATGGTCCCATCCTGTTCTATACCCAACTCTCTGACAGATAGTGATGGTCCCATCCTGTTCTGTTCCCAACTCTCTGACAGATAGTGACAGTCCCATCCTGTTCTATACCCAACTCTCTGACAGATAGTGACGGTCCCATCCTGTTCTATACCCAACTCTCTGACAGATAGTGATGGTCCCATCCTGTTCTATACCCAACTCTCTGACAGATAGTGACAGTCCCATTCTGTTCTGTTCCCAACTCTCTGACAGATAGTGACAGTCCCATCCTGTTCTATACCCAACTCTCTGACAGATAGTGACAGTCCCATTCTGTTCTATACCCAACTCTCTGACAGATAGTGATGGTCCCATTCTGTTCTATACCCAACTCTCTGATAGATAGTGATGGTCCCATCCTGTTCTATACCCAACTCTCTGATAGATAGTGATGGTCCCATCCTGTTCTATACCCAACTCTCTGACAGATAGTGATGGTCCCATCCTGTTCTATACCCAACTCTCTGACAGATAGTGATGGTCCCATCCTGTTCTGTTCCCAACTCTCTGACAGATAGTGACAGTCCCATCCTGTTCTATACCCAACTCTCTGACAGATAGTGACGGTCCCATCCTGTTCTATACCCAACTCTCTGACAGATAGTGATGGTCCCATCCTGTTCTATACCCAACTCTCTGACAGATAGTGATGGTCCCATTCTGTTCTATACCCAACTCTCTGACAGATAGTGATGGTCCCATCCTGTTCTATACCCAACTCTCTGACAGATAGTGATGGTCCCATCCTGTTCTATACCCAACTCTCTGACAGATAGTGACGGTCCCATCCTGTTCTATACCCAACTCTCTGACAGATAGTGACGGTCCCATCCTGTTCTATACCCAACTCTCTGACAGATAGTGATGGTCCCATCCTGTTCTATACCCAACTCTCTGACAGATAGTGACGGTCCCATCCTGTTCTGTTCCCAACTCTCTGACAGATAGTGATGGTCCCATCCTGTTCTGTACCCAACTCTCTGACATAGTGACAGTCCCATCCTGTTCTATACCCAACTCTGACAGATAGTGATGGTCCCATCCTGTTCTATACCCAACTCTCTGACAGATTGTGACGGTCCCATCCTGTTCTATACCCAACTCTCTGACAGATAGTGATGGTCCCATCCTGTTCTATACCCAACTCTCTGACAGATAGTGACGGTCCCATCCTGTTCTGTTCCCAACTCTCTTGACGGCTCCGTGGTCTTCACTCTTATTCTCATTCCCAGAAGTCCGTGACAGATTCTATTGCATCCTATAAAGGGAAAGCGGGATACCTAGTCAGTTCCACAACTGAATGCATTCAACTGAAATATGTCTTCCGCATTAAACCCAACCCCTCTGAATATAGCTCAGTAAGCTGTACTTTAGCTATGGAATTCTACTCCAAACTGTTTCATCAATAGTTAAGATAGTTAAGACCTCTCTGGTTAGGATGACTAACAGGAATGACTGTTTCCCTGCCTGGAAGAAAGGTGTGCATCCATAGGACACTGTATTGTATCTGACTAAGAGGGATATACAATAACTGTCCACTAGAGGACACTGTAGCCATGTGAATACCACCATCAATCTGTCCTCACATAGACTCAACAGCCCCTCTTCTGAATCTAATGGTCCACAACACACAACCATCACACACTCTTCTCTCCCTCTGGAGAATATCGAGGACGCACACACATAGAGACTCACACTTTGATACACACACACTTACACACACGTGCCCTTTGAAGTCAGTCAGAGCATTAGAGCCTTGGCCCATTGTGAAACCTAGTGTAACTAAACTAACTATGTTTTGTTCTGTCTGGCCTTCTTTCTCTCCCTGTTTTGTAGTTGATGTGTGTGTGTGTGTGTGTGTGTGTGTGTGTGTGTGTGTGTGTGTGTGTGTGTGTGTGTGTGTGTGTGTGTGTGTGTGTGTGTGTGTGTGTGTGTGTGTGTTAGCGTTAGCCTGCCTGCCTGCCTGTGCATGATTAGAATCAAGTGTGTTTGCCAGCTCGCTGACAGAGAGAGACCAGACAGATCAGTTCAGGCTACTGTTGTTTTGCTTGGAGCAGTTGTTGCTGTCTGCAGCTTGGTGATGGGAGTCATAGTGATGGGAAGAGAAGGTTGTTGAGGAGGTCAATTCAGGTCTATAACTCCTTATTTCTCCCATAAGGACCAATGGTACATTGTGGCCACCCCAAAAAATGTACATCAACAAATCTAATATATCTATCATTGTGTACAATGTGATGTGTTAGCATATGTAATACATATGTACCCAACTCTGACAGATAGTGACAGTCCCATCCTGTTCTATACCCAACTCTCTGACAGATAGTGATGGTCCCATCCTGTTCTATACCCAACTCTCTGACAGATAGTGACAGTTCCATCCTGTTCTATACCCAACTCTCTGATAGATAGTGATCGTCCCATCCTGTTCTATACCTAACTCTGACAGATAGTGACAGTCCCATCCTGTTCTATACCCAACTCTCTGACAGATAGTGATGGTCCCATCCTGTTCTATACCCAACTCTCTGATAGATAGTGATGGTCCCATCCTGTTCTATACCCAACTCTGACAGATAGTGATCGTCCCATCCTGTTCTATACCTAACTCTGACAGATAGTGATGGTCCCATCCTGTTCTATACCCAACTCTGACAGATAGTGACAGTCCCATCCTGTTCTATACCCAACTCTCTGATAGATAGTGATGGTCCCATCCTGTTCTATACCCAACTCTCTGACAGATAGTGACGGTCCCATCCTGTTCTATACCCAACTCTCTGACAGATAGTGATGGTCCCATCCTGTTCTGTTCCCAACTCTCTTGACGGCTCCGTGGTCTTCACTCTTATTCTCATTCCCAGAAGTCCGTGACAGATTCTATTGCATCCTATAAAGGGAAAGCGGGATACCTAGTCAGTTCCACAACTGAATGCATTCAACTGAAATATGTCTTCCGCATTAAACCCAACCCCTCTGAATATAGCTCAGTAAGTTGTACTTTAGCTATGGAATTCTACTCCAAACTGTTTCATCAATAGTTAAGATAGTTAAGACCTCTCTGGTTAGGATGACTAACAGGAATGACTGTTTCCCTGCCTGGAAGAAAGGTGTGCATCCATAGGACACTGTATTGTATCTGACTAAGAGGGATATACAATAACTGTCCACTAGAGGACACTGTAGCCATGTGAATACCACCATCAATCTGTCCTCACATAGACTCAACAGCCCCTCTTCTGAATCTAATGGTCCACAACACACAACCATCACACACTCTTCTCTCCCTCTGGAGAATATCGAGGACGCACACACATAGAGACTCACACTCACTGCCTCACTGCCAACATACTGACTAAACTCCAGCCACTTTAAAAATGGGAATTGATGGAAATTATGTAAAAATGTACCACTAGCCACTTTAAACAATGCCACTTAATATAATGTTTACATACCCTACATTACCCATCTCATATGTATATACTGTACTCTATATCATCTACTGCATCTTGCCATCTTTATGTAATACATGTACCACTAGCCACTTTAAACTATGCCACTTTATGTTTACATACCCTACAGTACTCATCTCATATGTATATACCGTACTCTATACCATCTACTGCATCTGCCATGCCGTTCTGTACCACCACTCATTCATATATCTTTATGTACATATTCTTTATCCCTTTACACTTGTGTGTGTAAGGTAGTAGTTGTGGAATTGTTAGGTTAGATTACTTGTTGGTTATTACTGCATTGTCGGAACTAGAAGCACAAGCATTTCGCTACACTCGCATTAACATCTGCTAACCATGTGTATGTGACTAATAAAATTTGATTTGATTTGACTTTGATACACACACACTTACACACACGTGCCCTTTGAAGTCAGTCAGAGCATTAGAGCCTTGGCCCATTGTGAAACCTAGTGTAACTAAACTAACTATGTTTTGTTCTGTCTGGCCTTCTTTCTCTCCCTGTTTTGTAGTTGATGTAAGTGTGTGTGTGTGTGTGTGTGTGTGTGTGTGTGTGTGTGTGTGTGTGTGTGTGTGTGTGTGTGTGTGTGTGTGTGTGTGTGTGTGTGTGTGTGTGTGTGTGTGTGTGTGTGTGTGTGTGTGTGTGTGTGTTAGCGTTAGCCTGCCTGCCTGCCTGCCTGCCTGTATGTGCATGATTAGAATCAAGTGTGTTTGCCAGCTCGCTGACAGAGAGAGACCAGACAGATCAGTTCAGGCTACTGTTGTTTTGCTTGGAGCAGTTGTTGCTGTCTGCAGCTTGGTGATGGGAGTCATAGTGATGGGAAGAGAAGGTTGTTGAGGAGGTCAATTCAGGTCTATAACTCCTTATTTCTCCCATAAGGACCAATGGTACATTGTGGCCACCCCAAAAAATGTACATCAACAAATCTAATATATCTATCATTGTGTACAATGTGATGTGTTAGCATATGTAATACATATGTACCCAACTCTGACAGATAGTGATCGTCCCATCCTGTTCTATACCCAACTCTCTGACAGATAGTGATGGTCCCATCCTGTTCTATACCCAACTCTCTGACAGATAGTGACAGTCCCATCCTGTTCTATACCCAACTCTCTGATAGATAGTGATCGTCCCATCCTGTTCTATACCCAACTCTCTGACAGATAGTGACAGTTCCATCCTGTTCTATACCCAACTCTCTGACAGATAGTGATGGTCCCATCCTGTTCTATACCCAACTCTCTGACAGATAGTGACAGTCCCATCCTGTTCTATACCCAACTCTCTGATAGATAGTGATCGTCCCATCCTGTTCTATACCCAACTCTCTGACAGATAGTGACAGTTCCATCCTGTTCTATACCCAACTCTCTGATAGATAGTGATGGTCCCATCCTGTTCTATACCCAACTCTGACAGATAGTGATGGTCCCATCCTGTTCTATACCCAAATCTGACAGATAGTGATGGTCCCATCCTGTTCTATACCCAACTCTCTGACAGATAGTGACAGTCCCATCCTGTTCTGTACCCAACTCTCTGACAGATAGTGACAGTCCCATCCTGTTCTATACCCAACTCTCTGACAGATAGTGCCAGTCCCATCCTGTTCTATACCCAACTCTGACAGATAGTGATGGTCCCATCCTGTTCTATACCCAACTCTCTGACAGATAGTGACGGTCCCATCCTGTTCTATACCCAACTCTGACAGATAGTGATGGTCCCATCCTGTTCTATCCCAACTCTCTGACAGATAGTGATGGTCCCATCCTGTTCTATACCCAACTCTCTGACAGATAGTGACAGTCCCATCCTGTTCTATACCCAACTCTCTGATAGATAGTGATCGTCCCATCCTGTTCTATACCCAACTCTCTGACAGATAGTGACAGTCCCATCCTGTTCTATACCCAACTCTCTGACAGATAGTGACAGTCCCATCCTGTTCTGTACCCAACTCTCTGACAGATAGTGACAGTCCCATCCTGTTCTATACCCAACTCTCGGACAGATAGTGCCAGTCCCATCCTGTTCTATACCCAACTCTGACAGATAGTGATGGTCCCATCCTGTTCTATACCCAACTCTCTGACAGATAGTGAGGGTCCCATCCTGTTCTATACCCAACTCTGACAGATAGTGATGGTCCCATCCTGTTCTATCCCCAACTCTCTGACAGATAGTGATGGTCCCATCCTGTTCTATACCCCCGTTCAGCAATCGGTGTTAATCTGAGACGCGTCTATACATGGTTATGGTCGTTGATAGGAGTGTTAGGGGTTATCCAGGGTTATCAGAGGTTTTCAGTCCTCAAGTAGTCATTTTTGAAACAGAAGGCGTGGGACATGTACTCATCTCTAATAATGTTCGTTAAACTTTGGTTTTGGAGTGGGAGTGAAACAGTAATCCTACAGAGTGCTAACAACATGCTCCCAGTGTGAAATTCAATTGAAAATGATTTCCCAAATGGTACTCTTTTCCCTATGAAGTGCACTACTTTTGACACAGGTCCTATGGGCCCTGGTCAAAGGTAGTGCACTATATAGGGAATAGGATGCCATTTGGGATGCAGCCCCTCTCCGAGTTCCCCCTCATCTGTTCTGAGCCGCCCCATGTAAAACTCTGCTGACATTTCTGCTCCGCTCTGACACACGGATGCTCCCGTCGCCTCCCAAACCACACGTCTCAGATTAACACTGATTGCTGCATGGGGGTAGAATATTCTCCCCTGAAATTGGAACATTTAACTGATTTCATCTCCTAGCTGGTGTCTTCTCAGTGTAGCCTGATCATTTGTCCTGGAGTGGAAAACAGCTCCAGATAAAATATTTAGCCTGCATCAGCCCCTGATCAGCCTGTGATAAGCCCCATGTTTCACAGTGATGGAGTGTGTGTGTGTTTATGTGTGTGATTAGCCTCATGTTTCACAGAGATTGAGTGAGCCCGGTTACTCCTCCCTCGCATGACTAATGAGCTATTTGCATGCCGAGGTTACTGATTGGATGAGCATGCATATTATATGAATAGGGATTGGACCAGGCCGAAAGTGAATGAGGACCCGCTGGCAAAGTGAGAGATGAAATGCTTCAACCTCCATTCCTTCTGTCAGTGTGAGGGTGGGATGGAAAGGGGGATGGAGAGGGGGGTGGAGTGGTAGGTATACAGTTGGATTCACTTCACATGGCTTCACTCTGAGTTTAATCTGTCAGAAAGAGATGGGGAGAGATGGATTCTATTTTCCTGTGTGTGTGTGTGTGTGTGTGTGTGTGTGTGTGTGTGTGTGTGTGTGTGTGTGTGTGTGTGTGTGTGTGTGTGTGTGTGTGTGTGTGTGTGTGTGTGTGTGTGTCAGGGTTTCTGTTAGAAAAATGTGGCGTGGGACATAGGCAAAGTTCCTCTGTCCAGTGTCTGTGTTCTTTAGGCCATCTTAATCTTTTTGTTTGTTTTATTGGCATTTTCTTTGTAACTCTGCCTAGAAAGCCAGCATCCCGGAGTTGCCTCTTCACTGTTAACGTAGAGACTGGTGTTTTGTGGGTACTATTTAATGAAGCTGCCAGTTGAGAACTTGTGAGGTGTCTGTTTCTCAGCTAAAAACTCTAATGTACTTTTCCTCTTGCTCAGTTGTGCACCGGAGCATCCCACTCCTCTTACTATTCTGGTTAGAGCCAGTTTGCACTGTTCTGTGAAGGGAGTAGTACACAGCATGGTACGAGATCTTCAGTTTCTTGGCAATTTCTCGAATGGAATAGCCTTCATTTCTCAGAACAAGAATAAACTGAAGAGTTTCAGAAGAAAGTTCTTTGTTTCTGGCCATTTTGAACCTGTAATCAAACCCACATTCTGACGCTCCAGATACTCAACTAGTCTAAAGAAGGCCAGTTTTATTGCTTCTTTAATCAGAACAACAGTTTTCAGCTGTGCTAACATACTTACAAAAGGGTTTTCTAATGATCAATTAGCCTTTTAAAATGATAGACTTGGATTAGCTAACACAACGTGACTTTGGAACACAGGATTGATGGTTGCTAATAATGGGCGTCTGTAGATATTCCGTTAAGAATCAGCCGTTTCCAGCTACAATAGTCATTTACAACATTAACAATGTCTACACTGTATTTCTGATCAATTTGATGTTATTTTAATGGACTTTTCTTTCAAAAACAAGGACATTTATAAGTGACCCCAAACTTTTGAATGGTAATGTATATTATTAAATTAAATTATATAACATTTAATTATATTTTATTTGAGATTCTTCAAAGTAGCCACCCTTCGCCTTATTGACAGCTTTGCACACTCTTGGCATTCTCTCAACCAGCTTCATGAGGTAGTCACCTGGAATGCATTTCAATTAACAGGTGTGCCTTGAGTTAATTTGTGGAATTTCTTTCCTTAATGCTTTCCAACTGACAAGGTGGGGGCGGTGTACAGAAGAGAGCCCTATTTGGTAAAAGACCAAGTCCATATTATGGCAAGAACAGCTCAAATAAGCAAAGAGAAACAACAGTCCATCATTACTTGAAGATATGAAGGTCAGTCAATCTGTAAAATTCCAAGAACTTTCAAAGTTTCTTCAAGTGCAGTCGCAAAAACCATCAAGCACTATGATGAAACTGGTTCATATGAGGACCGCCAAAGGAAAGGAAGGCCCAAAGTTACCTCTGCTGCAGAGGATAAGTTCATTAGAGTCAACTGCATCTTAGATTACAGCCCAAATAAATGCTTCACAGAGTTCAAGTAACAGAAACATCTCAACATCAACTGTCTCATTTTTCAGAATACAAGCCTGAAATAATTTCTAAAGACTGTTGACATGTAGTGGAAGCCATGGGAAGTGCAATTTGAGTCCTAAGTCAATGGATACTGTAATGGCATTCAATAGAAAACAACAACAAAAAATCCCACTTCCTAGATGGATTTTTCTCAGGTTTTTGCCTGCCATATCAGTTCTGTTATACTCACAGCCATTATTTTAACAGTTTTGGAAACTGTTTTCCAAAACAGTTTTGGAAACTGTTTTCTATTCAAATCTACAAATTATATGCATATCCTAGCTTCTGGGCCTGAGTAGCAGGCAGTTTACTTTGGGCACACTTTTCATCTGGAAGTGAAAATAGTGCCCCCTACCCTAGTGAAGTTAAACAGCTGAAAATAAAATATTTTTTGTTATAGAACATATATTTCAGAGGTTTAGATTGTACAATGATTCTCTACACTATAATTGCTTGTTTTGTCACAAACTGAAATAACGCAAACTATTTGAATTTTAGCAACCAGGAAACGGGGCAGCGATTTCTGCATAGTGTACCTTTAACTGCATAAATCCTATCAGCTGCTAAATATGTTCTAAGGTCTAAGCCATAGGGCTAATCGATGTTGTAACTATGGTCCCTGGAACTATGAACTATGTTGTTATTTTGGTCATTTGAGTACGGGTAGCTGTGGTTGTTAAGGGAGAGAGGAGGCTTGGTGCCAGCCAGGCACATTCATCATTGTTGTGTATCTCCTGGCAATTCAGAGATGGAACAATGGCACAGAGAGTTCACACCTGGGTTGTGTTGAATCGCCAACCGTAGTAAAAATAGGTTTGCAAAGGAAAAACAAATCTGTATTCAGTGTTTCCCCTAGGATTTGTTTCAACAGCAGTGGCAAAGTGTGGGTGTTTTTGCTGTTTTAATGCAAATATCTTGCAATTCTACACGTTTTGCCATGGCTTATGCCTTGTTCTTATGCGATCTGAGTGACTCAAACATTATAACAAAATCAGTAGAGGCACTGTGCCATGACATTGAGAATTTTAGATTCTCTCTGACTGTCTAGTTTTTATTTTGATGATTATTAGTTCTCAAAGATAATATTATTTAAATATATATAGGTCCATTATCTTTCCGACTTACTTTATATCTGGTAATAGTTCTTTTAAGTTTACACTGAAAACGTTTTACCATCCCGATTTTATTTAAAAAAAGTATTTTTATTTTGTTTGCCATTTTCTCTCGACTGACCCTGGTTTTCAAAGTCTGACTCTTTCACTGGTGAAAGTCGACCAGTAGAAGCAGCAGTGACATGGCAGCTGTTGAGGACTTCAGTGGCCTGTCACTGCTTTATCTTATCTCATTTGAGTGTCACACTCCATAGACACACATGGTTTGACAGCACATACCGCACATTCCTTCTGTATGTGTGTACATACGTGTTTGTGTGTGGTGCACCTAGACCTTAAACAACCCCTAGCACTACACATAGACCTTAAACAACCCCTAGCACTACACCTAGACCTTAAACAACCCCTAGCACTACACATAGACCTTAAACAACCCCTAGCACTACACCTAGACCTTAAACAACCTCTAGCACTACACATAGACCTTAAACAACCCCTAGCACTACACCTAGACCTTAAACAACCCCTAGCACTACACATAGAAACACATGCTTTTTGGACTGGACGGTAGTGGGCGTACACACACACACACACACACACACACACACACACACACATCACACACAGTCTACAAATGTCTGCATGTCTTTGCCGCTCCACTTTCCTTGGATCTCCCTGGGATGTCATCATTCCAGCTGATCGCCCTTCCTGTGTGGGGTGTATTGATCCCTTAATTTCCTCCCGGTTTCCCTGAAATCATCACTAAGTGGAGACCATCCCTGACCAATGGGGATAACAGGCAGACACACACACACACACACACACACACACACACACACACACACACACACACACACACACACACACACACACACACACACACACACACACACACACACACACACTATATAAACGGGAGCTCAACACAAATCAACACACTAACACAGCTGATGGTGTCCAGACATGTGCAGCAGTGTTTTTCTTCTCCCTCTACCCTGCAGTGTTTCACATGGAATTAGTTCCAGGATAAACTTTACCTGTGGCGTTCAACTGACAGATGGAGAGAAGCAGAGGATAGCTTCATACACACATACACAGCAGCTAGCCCGCCAGCTTCCCTGCTAACAAGAGAACATCTTAGTCATCTCCCCCAGACAAAGCCTGGGAATTCACTGATTAAACTATCACCTTGTTAAGTCATTTACCGAAACCCAAGCCCTGTGTGTGTGATGACTTCTCTCCTGTCGCCTGTTCTCTGCTGTCCTGGAAGCCCAGCCAAGCCTCCGTCAGTTAGAACATGAGGTCACACAAACACAGCAGAGGAAACTCACTCACACAAACAAACTTGTTTGCACTTGTTGGTGTCTTAGTGTGTGGGGGTGTGCATACGCAGGTGTGGGGGTGTGTTGATCTCTCAGGGGAAATAACATATGATGTAGCCAATGTGTTCCTGGTCTGGTTTTTTGTTTGGGAAACATACTTCTACTCTCCTGTCTCCATCCTCTTCATGGTAAACCATGGTAATAATACTGGTAAATAACCTCATCTCCTGTCTCCATCCTCTTCATGGTAATAATACTGGTAAATAACCTCATCTCCTGTCTCCATCCTCTTCGTGGTAAACCATGGTAATAATACTGGTAAATAACCTCATCTCCTGTCTCCATCCTCTTCATGGTAAACCGTGGTAATAATACTGGTAAATAACCTCATCTCCTGTCTCCATCCTCTTCATGGTAAACCATGGTAATAATACTGGTAAATAACCTAATCTCCTGTCTCCATCCTCTTCATGGTAATAATACTGGTAAATAACCTCATCTCCTGTCTCCATCCTCTTCATGGTAATAATACTGGTAAATAACCTCATCTCCTGTCTCCATCCTCTTCATGGTAATAATACTGGTAAATAACCTCATCTCCTGTCTCCATCCTCTCCATGGTAGTAATACTGGTAAATAACCTCATCTCCTGTCTCCATCCTCTTCATGGTAAACCATGGTAATAATACTGGTAAATAACCTCATCTCCTGTCTCTATCCTCTTCATGGTAAACCGTGGTAATAATACTGGTAAATAACCTCATCTCCTGTCTCCATCCTCTTCATGGTAATAATACTGGTAAATAACCTCATCTCCTGTCTCCATCCTCTTCATGGTAATAATACTGGTAAATAACCTCATCTCCTGTCTCCATCCTTTTCATGGTAATAATACTGGTAAATAACCTCATCTCCTGTCTCCATCCTCTTCATGGTAAACCGTGGTAATAATACTGGTAAATAACCTCATCTCCTGTCTCCATCCTCTTCATGGTAAACCATGGTAATAATACTGGTAAATAACCTCATCTCCTGTCTCCATCCTCTTCATGGTAATAATACTGGTAAATAACCTCATCTCCTGTCTCCATCCTCTTCTTGTTAAACCATGGTAATAATACTGGTAAATAACCTCATCTCCTGTCTCCATCCTCTTCATGGTAAACCATGGTAATAATACTGGTAAATAACCTCATCTCCTGTCTCTATCCTCTTCATGGTAATAATACTGGTAAATAACCTCAGCTCCTGTCTCCATCCTCTTCATGGTAATAATACTGGTAAATAACCTCATCTCCTGTCTCCATCCTCTTCATGGTAATAATACTGGTAAATAACCTCATCTCCTGTCTCCATCCTCTTCATGGTAATAATACTGGTAAATAACCTCATCTCCTGTCTCCATCCTCTTCATGGTAATAATACTGGTAAATAACCTCATCTCCTGTCTCCATCCTCTTCATGGTAAACCATGGTAATAATACTGGTAAATAACCTCATCTGTCTCCATCCTCTTCATGGTAAACCATGGTAATAATACTGGTAAATAACCTCATCTCCTGTCTCCATCCTCTTCATGGTAATAATACTGGTACATAACCTCATCTCCTGTCTCCATCCTCTTCATGGTAAACCATGGTAATAATACTGGTAAATAACCTCATCTCCTGTCTCCATCCTCTTCATGGTAATAATACTGGTACATAACCTCATCTCCTGTCTCCATCCTCTTCATGGTAAACCGTGGTAATAATACTGGTAAATAACCTCATCTCCTGTCTCCATCCTCTTCATGGTAATAATACTGGTAAATAACCTCATCTCCTGTCTCCATCCTCTTCATGGTAATAATACTGGTAAATAACCTCATCTCCTGTCTCCATCCTCTTCATGGTAATAATACTGGTAAATAACCTCATCTCCTGTCTCCATCCTCTTCATGGTAATAATACTGGTAAATAACCTCATCTCCTGTCTCCATCCTCTTCATGGTAATAATACTGGTAAATAACCTCATCTCCTGTCTCCATCCTCTTCATGGTAATAATACTGGTAAATAACCACATCTCCTGTCTCTATCCTTTTCATGGTAATAATACTGGTAAATAACCTCATCTCCTGTCTCCATCCTCTTCATGGTAATAATACTGGTAAATAACCTCATCTCCTGTCTCTATCCTCTCCATAGTAAACCATGGTAATAATACTGGTAAATAACCTCATCTCCTGTCTCTATCCTCTCCATGGTAAACCATGGTAATAATACTGGTAAATAACCTCATCTCCTGTCTCTATCCTCTCCATGGTAAACCATGGTAATAATACTGGTAAATAACCTCATCTCCTGTCTCCATCCTCTCCATGGTAATAATACTGGTAAATAACCTCATCTCCTGTCTCTATCCTCTTCATGGTAAACCATGGTAATAATACTGGTAAATAACCTCATCTCCTGTCTCTATCCTCTCCATGGTAATAATACTGGTAAATAACCTCATCTCCTGTTTCTATCCTCTTCATGGTAAACCATGGTAATAATACTGGTAAATAACCTCATCTCCTGTCTCCATCCTCTTCATGGTAATAATACTGGTACATAACCTCATCTCCTGTCTCTATCCTCTCCATGTTAAACCATGGTAATAATACTGGTAAATAACCTCATCTCCTGTCTCCATCCTCTTCATGGTAATAATACTGGTACATAACCTAATCTCCTGTCTCCATCCTCTTCATGGTAAACCGTGGTAATAATACTGGTAAATAACCTCATCTCCTGTCTCCATCCTCTTCATGGTAATAATACTGGTAAATAACCTCATCTCCTGTCTCCATCCTCTTCATGGTAATAATACTGGTAAATAACCTCATCTCCTGTCTCCATCCTCTTCATGGTAATAATACTGGTAAATGACCTCATCTCCTGTCTCCATCCTCTTCATGGTAATAATACTGGTAAATAACCTCATCTCCTGTCTCCATCCTCTTCATGGTAATAATACTGGTAAATAACCTCATCTCCTGTCTCCATCCTCTTCATGGTAATAATACTGGTAAATAACCTCATCTC
Organism: Salvelinus alpinus; assembly: GCF_045679555.1. Taxonomy (NCBI): domain Eukaryota; kingdom Metazoa; phylum Chordata; class Actinopteri; order Salmoniformes; family Salmonidae; genus Salvelinus; species Salvelinus alpinus. Next base: position 29,809,059 of record NC_092118.1, read on the forward strand.
CTGTCTCCATCCTCTTCATGGTAATAATACTGGTAAATAACCTCATCTCCTGTCTCCATCCTCTTCATGGTAATAATACTGGTAAATAACCTCATCTCCTGTCTCCATCCTCTTCATGGTAATAATACTGGTAAATAACCTCATCTCCTGTCTCCATCCTCTTCATGGTAATAATACTGGTAAATAACCTCATCTCCTGTCTCCATCCTCTTCATGGTAATAATACTGGTAAATAACCTCATCTCCTGTCTCCATCCTCTTCATGGTAATAATACTGGTAAATAACCTCATCTCCTGTCTCCATCCTCTTCATGGTAATAATACTGGTAAATAACCTCATCTCCTGTCTCCATCCTCTTCATGGTAATAATACTGGTAAATAACCTCATCTCCTGTCTCCATCCTCTTCATGGTAATAATACTGGTAAATAACCTCATCTCCTGTCTCCATCCTCTTCATGGTAATAATACTGGTAAATAACCTCATCTCCTGTCTCCATCCTCTTCATGGTAATAATACTGGTAAATAACCTCATCTCCTGTCTCCATCCTCTTCATGGTAATAATACTGGTAAATAACCTCATCTCCTGTCTCCATCCTCTTCATGGTAATAATACTGGTAAATAACCTCATCTCCTGTCTCCATCCTCTTCATGGTAATAATACTGGTAAATAACCTCATCTCCTGTCTCCATCCTCTTCATGGTAATAATACTGGTAAATAACCTAATCTCCTGTCTCCATCCTCTTCATGGTAATAATACTGGTAAATAACCTCATCTCCTGTCTCCATCCTCTTCATGGTAATAATACTGGTAAATAACCTCATCTCCTGTCTCCATCCTCTTCATGGTAATAATACTGGTAAATAACCACATCTCCTGTCTCTATCCTTTTCATGGTAATAATACTGGTAAATAACCTCATCTCCTGTCTCCATCCTCTTCATGGTAATAATACTGGTAAATAACCTCATCTCCTGTCTCCATCCTCTCCATGGTAAACCATGGTAATAATACTGGTAAATAACCTCATCTCCTGTCTCTATCCTCTCCATGGTAAACCATGGTAATAATACTGGTAAATAACCTCATCTCCTGTCTCTATCCTCTCCATGGTAAACCATGGTAATAATACTGGTAAATAACCTCATCTCCTGTCTCCATCCTCTCCATGGTAATAATACTGGTAAATAACCTCATCTCCTGTCTCTATCCTCTTCATGGTAAACCATGGTAATAATACTGGTAAATAACCTCATCTCCTGTCTCTATCCTCTCCATGGTAATAATACTGGTAAATAACCTCATCTCCTGTTTCTATCCTCTTCATGGTAAACCATGGTAATAATACTGGTAAATAACCTCATCTCCTGTCTCCATCCTCTTCATGGTAATAATACTGGTACATAACCTCATCTCCTGTCTCTATCCTCTCCATGTTAAACCATGGTAATAATACTGGTAAATAACCTCATCTCCTGTCTCTATCCTCTTCATGGTAATAATACTGGTAAATAACCTCATCTCCTGTCTCCATCCTCTTCATGGTAAACCATGGTAATAATACTGGTAAATAACCTCATCTCCTGTCTCCATCCTCTTCATGGTAATAATACTGGTAAATAACCTCATCTCCTGTCTCCATCCTCTTCATGGTAAACCATGGTAATAATTAAGCAATAAGGCCCGAGGTGTGGCATATGGCCGATATACCACGGCTAAGGGCTGTTCTTATGCACAATGCAGCGCAGAGTGCCCGGATACAGCCCTTAGCCGTGGTATATCAACATTCCTTGTCAAATCCCCCCCCCCCCCCCCCCGGCCTTGAATTGGCCTGTTGTGTAGTCTATAGCTGGAATGTGAATTGTGAAGAGTGTCCGACGTGTTCTGTGTGTGTGTGCTCGCTCATACTTGTGTGTGTGTGTGTGTGTGTGCTCGCTCATACTCGTTTGTGTGTGTGGCTTGAATCCGCTCCTTGTCCTGCTGAATAACCTCTGGCTGGCGCTAGCTAACTCGATAGCTGTTAGCATGATCTAAGCCCCCAGTCATCTAACAAACAAATTAGTTGCAACGCAGCTCAGACTGACTGTGTGTGTGGAGGAGGAATTCCTCTGCAATAAAAACACTGGGGTCAGCTGGAAGGGATCGCTGCAGGACACACACACACACACACACACACACACACACACACACACACACACACACACACACACACACACACACACACACACACACACAAAGCTTATTTGTCTGGAATTACTGTAGACATGTTTTTCCTACAGACTAGTGAGTAATGATGCAGCTAATAGTCTAAATGGAGTGAAGAGGAAGACAGACAGAGGGAGAGAAAGGGAAGAGACATTCTCTCCATTTATTACATTAGGCTTAATATCAGGAATTACGTTGTTTTTCCTCTCCAAACACTTAATGAGAAACGAGGGAGTGATACACTGACGAACAAAAATGTTCCTGACAGAAACGGTGGCGCAGCTCTATCCCCGGACCTCAGCATGCCGCAAGGCTGTGTGTGTGTGTGTGCGTCTCTCATCTCATGTTCTCTGTCTCCTCAGGGCGTATCCTGGACCTGAAGACCGGAACAGTGAAGAAAGAGGGGCAACAGTCGTCTATGAGGATGTGCATGGGCTCCAGACGATCCTTCATCTGCAGAATGAGGTGTGTGTCTCTGTCTGTGTGTCATTCCTCCATGAGCACATGGAGGGTCTTTGTCTGTCTTAGGTGTGTGTCTCTGTCTGTGTGTCATTCCTCCATGAGCACATAGATGGTCTTTGTCTGTCTTAGGTGTGTGCCTCTGTCTGTGTATGTGTATGTGTCTCTGTGTGTGAGCGCTAGTGTGCACGTACAATATATCAACTGGATCCATCTTTCCATCTGCGGGGGATTTACAGTGTTACCACTCCAAATAGGACTCGTGCATCCTTTAAAACTTAGTCATCTCTGATGTGTAGATACCTTCGTCTCCCTACATCAGCAATCATCCAGTCTTTGGTTCACATCTGCCTGGGAGATGCGTTTGCATCCCAAATGGCATCCTATTCCCTATATAGTGCACTACTTCTGACCAGGACCCATAGAGTGCACTACATAGGGAATCGGGTGTCATTTGGGACGTAGACTGTGATATGTGTGTGTAGCCATAATCGATTTCACCCCCCCACGGCCATCGAGCCATATGCTTTCCCCCCGCGGCCATCGAGCCATATGCTTTCCCCCCTGCGGCCATCGAGCCATATGCTCTCCCCCCGCGGCCATCGAGCCATATGCTTTCCCCCCGCGGCCATCGAGCCATATGCTTTCCCCCCGCGGCCATCGAGCCATATGCTTTCCCCCCGCGGCCATCGAGCCATATGCTTTCCCCCCGCGGCCATCGAGCCATATGCTTTCTATCCCCAAGATGAAGTGAAGACGCACCATTGGTTAAAGTGATGGATGCTTCCATAGCTCACACGTCATTACGTATGACCTATCCTGCTGCAGATATTTCAATAATCAGGAATCCATAAGGTCGGGAATCCAGTTTAGAATCCCCCTGGGTGGGTGTGTTTGTGGCATGCACCACCACCCCCTCTCACTCGCTTCAACCCTGAGCGCTACTTTTGTTTATTTCATTCTCAGGATGTTTAGAAATATAGAAACCAGTTCCCCTAATGCACACAGAATGACCGCTAAAATGTTTTTGAACTTGACCGTTTGACTCGAGCGGGTTTTAAAAAGCCTTCCCGATATTTCCGATGCGGCCTGGTGTGCGTAAAGCTTCGTTAGCACAGGAATGGAGATGTTTGTGTTTGTTGTCTGCTTCACTCACATTACACAGATGCTAATCACGCTTTGTTAGGGCGACTGGAATGTGTGTGTGTCTTCTGTTCTTTTTGCTATTTAGGACGTTTGGCAAATTGAAACCAGCATCAGGGATGACTGTGTGCACTCTGCGGTGACCACAGCTGAGAGTACACAACACACACAGAGCCCCGAACAGCATGCCATGCAACCAAGTGGAAAGGAATTGTTCATTCTTCAACATCATTTCAGGGAAGCTAATATTAGTCAACTCCAGAAGAGCAGAAGATGATGTCCTCTTGAACCTTTTGTTGATCAGTGGAAAAACCCAGGTTGTCCCTCCTCTCTGCTCTCAATGATACCTGACTCACCGGCTGAAAGAAACTCACATGTCAAATGGCTTCCATCTTGGTTTCCATAATGTGAGACTGTGTAGACTTGGTTACAGCAGTTAAAGCTGACATCCCTGACCATAAATCCCTTTTTCTGCTTCTTTTAAACTTCCTGCATCCAGGTTCTCAGGTCTCTGTGAGATACAGTCTGTTCTGTAAGAGAGACCTGGTCCAACAGTACACGTTGTTTTCCCTCTCCATTTCTATGCAGTCAGTTCACGTGTCATTTAGCAGACACGAAAACACACACACGCACACGCACACGCACACACACACACACACACAAAAGCAGGTTCAGATTTCAAATGTATTGTTCTCATTGAGGAGAATCCTATCCACAGCAACATGGCAACACACCAAACAAGATTTTTCCAATAACACTCACCATGTCTGTGTTCCAAATGGCACCCTATTCCCTATATAGTTCATAGGGCTCTGGTCTAAAGTAGTGCGCTATATAGGGAATAGGGTGCAATTTGTCCTGCAGCTGTAGTCTCACACAGCGAACATAACAGTACATTATATAATGTCAGGCACTGGTTATTTGTTCAGTCTGTGTGTGTGTGTGTGTGTGTGTGTGTGTGTGTGTGTGTGTGTGTGTGTGTGTGTGTGTGTGTGTGTGTGTGTGTGTGTGTGTGTGTGTGTGTGTGTGTGTGTGTGTGTGTTCTGGTCTATGGTCCATACACCTCATCAATGCTGTGGGTTGACATGTCCCCAGTTCAGCAGCTCATGTGTTCCAGCTCTCTGGTCTAAACATCTCTCTGTTTTCAGTGGCACTGATTAACATTAGTCTCTGTCTCATCCCACTCTGTTCCTCTCTCTGTGTGTGTGTGTCTGTCTGTTTCTGCATTCATACCTGTGTGGGGGTGGACTACGCGTTGTGCCAAATGGGAGCCCTAGGCCCAGAGTTACCATTGTATGTATGACGTATAGCAGGGTTCCCCAACTTACAGCCCGCGGGGGATTTTATTTGCCCCCCCACCCCCAAGTATTAGTAGCAACAACAAAAAATGACATGACTGTAAAAACAGCATTAAATCAGCTCCAAGTGATGTACATTTTGGAAATCTGTTCCAAAGTATTCCCACCCATACCAGAGAGAGATGTGATCGTATACAAATGTGAGGTTTGAAATGATTGTTTTGGTCAAATATTCTTCTTGTCAAATATGCAGTCTACAAATTGTGTAATTCTGTTCTGTCCCTGACCATCCGCTCAAGAAAAGATCGTCCCGTGTCTGAATCTAGTTGATGATCTGTGATGTATAGTACGCTGTGTGTTTCTCAAAGATGGTCCCGTGTCTGAATCTAGTTGATGATCTGTGATGTATAGTACGCTGTGTATTTCTCAAAGATGGTCCCGTGTCTGAATCTAGTTGATGATCTGTGATGTATAGTACGCTGTGTGTTTCTCAAAGATGGTCCCGTGTCTGAATCTAGTTGATGATCTGTGATGTATAGTACGCTGTGTGTTTCTCAAAGATCGTCCCGTGTCTGAATCTAGTTGATGATCTGTGATGTATAGTACGCTGTGTGTTTCTCAAAGATCGTCCCGTGTCTGAATCTAGTTGATGATCTGTGATGTATAGTACGCTGTGTGTTTCTCAAAGATCGTCCCGTGTCTGAATCTAGTTGATCTCTGATGTATAGTACGCTGTGTGTTTCTCAAAGATCGTCCCGTGTCTGAATCTAGTTGATGATCTGTGATGTATAGTACGCTGTGTGTTTCTCAAAGATCGTCCCGTGTCTGAATCTAGTTGATGATCTGTGATGTATAGTACGCTGTGTGTTTCTCAAAGATCGTCCCGTGTCTGAATCTAGTTGATGATCTGTGATGTATAGTACGCTGTGTGTTTCTCAAAGATCGTCCCGTGTCTGAATCTAGTTGATGATCTGTGATGTATAGTACGCTGTGTGTTTCTCAAAGATGGTCCCGTGTCTGAATCTAGTTAATGATCTCTGATGTATAGTACGCTGTGTGTTTCTCAAAGATGGTCCCGTGTCTGAATCTAGTTGATGATCTGTGATGTATAGTACGCTGTGTGTTTCTCAAAGATCGTCCCGTGTCTGAATCTAGTTGATCTCTGATGTATAGTACGCTGTGTGTTTCTCTTCAGATGTGGCAGCACCCCACTGGACCACATCTCTCTCAACCGACTGTCCAACATGAGGAAGAGATACAGGTGAGACAAACAGACGTCGCCTCTCACTTTACTATTCCTACCTTTTCTACTAGATGTTCTTCTCCCCCATCTCAATATGGCCTTACAAATAAATCACCAATCATTTAGCTCTTCAGAGATGACATCATTGGAATGATTTTATTTAGAAGGCCATATTGCGACAGCTCCCATTTGACTTGTGTAAACTACATTGTCCAGCAGACAAATGAAAACTATGGCCTGCGCTCACATGACTGTGTTTTGTTGATTGTGCCTAAGGTCCGTACAGAGCTAGAGGGAAAAGCTTTCCAGTTCTCTGCAGCTTTCTCTTGGAACAAGCTTCAGGTCCTGAAATTACAGGAGCTGGTCCCTTTTTAAATGAGTTTAATGCTAGGTTGAACACTGTGATGGACAATTAAGTTGCACCACACTTTCTAAAACCATCTTCCTGTAGTGTTTTATGTTGTAAATGTGTCTGCAACTTTGTGTGCTGCCATTTTGGCCATGTCTTGAAAAAATCTAAATGAGACTATCCTCGTCAAATTAACATCAAACATTTTTATAAAGCCCTTTTTATTTGAGCAGTTGTCACAGTGCTTTACAGATACCCAGCCTAAAACCCCACAGAGCAAGCAGTGTAGATGTAGAAGTACAGTGGCTAGGAAAAACTCCCTAGAAAGGCAGGAACCTAGGAAGAAAGGCAGGAACCTAGGAAGAAAGGCAGGAACCTAGGAAGAAAGGCAGGAACCTAGGAAGAAACCTAGTGAGGAACCAGGCTAGCAGAGAAACCTTCTCCCTCTTCTTCTCCTCCTTTCTCTACCTCTTCTATCCTCCCCCCATATCCCTTCATCTGGCTAAGATAACTTGTTTGTGTGTACGTTCTTGTTTACATGTGCAACTTTATGTGTGTAGGGTTTTTTCTGCCATTGAAATCCTTGGGGTTTTGGTCCAAACATTGTATATAAAAAAAGTGTACAAAACATTAGGAACACCTTCCTAATATTGAGTTGCACCCACTTTTGCCCCCAGAACAGCCTCAATTTGTCGGGGCATGGTGTCAAGTGTTCCACAGGGAAGCTGGCCCAGGTTGACTCCAATGCTTCCCACAGTTGTCAAGTTGGCTGGAAGTTCTTTGGGTGGTGGACCATTCTTGATACACATGAAACTGTTGAGTGTGAAAAACCCAGCAGCATTGCAGTTCTTGACACACTCAAACCGGTGCGCCTGGCACCTACTACAATACCCCATTCCAAGGCACTTAAATGTTTTGTCTTGCCCATTCACCCTCTGAATCCATGTCTCAAGGTTTAAAAATCCTTCTTTAATCTGTCTCCTCCCCTTCACCTACACTGATTTTTTGTATTTTGTAATATAATCTTTGACAACTAACAATCACCAAAATAAAAGCTAGACAGTCAGGGAGAATTGAAAATTCCACAATGAATTTAGCAGTGTTGATTTTGTTATTGTGTTTGAGCGAAAGAACACAGCATTAGCCATTGCAAAATGCATAGAAATTAGCTTTAAAACTGCAACATTTCTCTATCGGCTTCATGGCAGAATATGTAGAATCGGGAAATTAGCTTTAAAACTGCAACATTTCTCTCAGCTTCATGGCAGAATATGTAGAATCAGGAAATTAGCTTTAAAACTGCAACATTTCTCTATCGGCTTCATGGCAGAATATGTAGAATCAGAGGAAATTAGCTTTAAAACTGCAACATTTCTCTCTCAGCTTCATGGCAGAATATGTAGAATCAGAGGAAATTAGCTTTAAAACTGCAACATTTCTCTCAGCTTCATGGCAGAATATGTAGAATCAGAGGAAATTAGCTTTAGAACTGCAACATTTCTCTCTCAGCTTCATGGCAGAATATGTAGAATCAGAGGAAATTAGCTTTAAAACTGCAACATTTCTCTCTCAGCTTCATGGCAGAATATGTAGAATCAGAGGAAATTAGCTTTAAAACAGCAACATTTCTCTATCGGCTTCATGGCAGAATATGTAGAATCAGAGGAAATTAGCTTTAAAACTGCAACATTTCTCTCTCAGCTTCATGGCAGAATATGTAGAATCAGGAAATTAGCTTTAAAACTGCAACATTTCTCTCAGCTTCATGGGAAAATGTATAGAATTGCGGGAAATTGGCTTTAAAAAATAGCATTTTTCACGCACACCTGCCACGCCCACCACCTAAGCCCATTATTGATCCATTAAAAACCCTGGTGTGTGTTGTTAAATGTGTGTGTTGTTAAATGTGTGTGTAATCTGATTGTTTCTAGGAACGGTCTGGGACCCTCGAAGGAGGGAGAGGATCAGTACTCTGTGGTGCACTGTACCGGCTACATCAAAGCATGGCCCCCAGCAGGTATCTACTGACCATACACAACCTTTTATCTCCCTAACTAGGTCAACTAATAGATTTGTTGATGCTAGCAGTGTGTGGATCTTCCATTCATAACATTGACAACAGTGGTGGTAGCAGAACACACACGCACAAACACCATACACACATGCACAAATGCATACACACACACACATTCACACACGCACAAACACATACATGTTTTAAACATTCTATTCCATAGATCCCTCAGGTTCAATGAAATGGTGTGATCGTAAGGTCTGGGATGTTTCTTTAGTCACACACACACACACACACACACTGACAGAGGTGCCGTGGCATCCAGGATGGATGGGGGTCAGAGATCACACATGACCTCGGATGCACTCGTTGACACACACACTCCAACTCTTTCAAGTGTTTACAGAGTCACGCAACCCCCCGGCCTGGAATTCTGTCTGCAATTCCCATGAGTGTTTTGGGATTCAGAACCAGGTGTCTAGATGGGGGGGGGGGACAACTTTCAGCATCACAGTATGAAATGTATTTCAACTGCTTTGAGGCTGTACTGAATGATTCCCAGAATCCCCGATCACACGGACACGCCACATGTGTGTGGAAATCGTTGACACATGTTTAACTTCCTGGGACATAAATAGACCAGTGGAATGTTCTGGACTGTCAGTCTATCGCTCGCCCACTATCAGTCTTAGGGTACTAAATCGGACACATCACCCGCGTGCGCGCACACACTTAGACCCTCCATCCTTCTGGGTTCTGAAAACAGCACAGGAACTGGTAGAATGTAGCTCATGTCTCATGTCGGCTCTTCAGGGTCCATGTTCAGAAAGAGTCTCAGATTAGGAGTGCTGATCTAGGATCAGGTCCCCCCCCCCTGTCCATGTAAAGGGGGGGGGGGGAGCAGAGGGGAGAGAAGAGGAGAGGGGGGAGGGAGACCTGTGAACAGTCTTCATTACGACTAATAGGTGTTTTAGTCATAATGAATTAATTACTGTGGGAAACTGATATCAACATTAAAATCAATGAAAACTTAAACTCTCTTGCTCATTCTCTTTCCCTCCTTCTCTCCCTCCTTCCCTTTGTGATGTATATGAATATTGATACTGGCAGTAAGAGATTTTGGATATTTGTTTCGGATGATTTGCAGAGGTTCGTAGAGACTGTGTATGGGTGTGTGTTTGTGTGATTTATCTGCTTGCGTCTCAGCTGTTCTGGAGAAAGCAGCTTGTACACCACACTGGTACGGTACTAGACTACACAGTGTCATGCTGGAAATATACACCACACTGGTACGGTACTAGACTACACAGTGTCATGCTGGAAATATACACCACACTGGTACGGTACTAGACTACACAGTGTCATGCTGGAGATATGCACCACACTGGTACGGTACTAGACTACACAGTGTCATGCTGGAAATATACACCACACTGGTACGGTACTAGACTACACAGTGTCATGCTGGAAATATGCACCACACTGGTACGGTACTAGACTACACAGTGTCATGCTGGAAATATACACTACACTGGTACGGTACTAGACTACACAGTGTCATGCTGGAAATATACACCACACTGGTACGGTACTAGACTACACAGTGTCATGCTGGAAATATACACCACACTGGTACGGTACTAGACTACACAGTGTCATGCTGGAAATATACACCACACTGGTACGGTACTAGACTACACAGTGTCATGCTGGAAATATACACCACACTGGTACGGTACTAGACTACACAGTGTCATGCTGGAAATATACACCACACTGGTACGGTACTAGACTACACAGTGTCATGCTGGAAATATACACCACACTGGTACGGTACTAGACTACACAGTGTCATGCTGGAAATATACACCACACTGGTACGGTACTAGACTACACAGTGTCATGCTGGAAATATACACCACACTGGTACGGTACTAGACTACACAGTGTCATGCTGGAAATATACACCACACTGGTACGGTACTAGACTACACAGTGTCATGCTGGAAATATACACTACACTGGTACGGTACTAGACTACACAGTGTCATGCTGGAAATCACCTCAACAACACAAAGTTCACATCTGAAATCACACATTTGCACTTTATTAGATAGCTGCCATCTTGATATCTCTCTTATAAATAATATCTTCCTCTCTTTCCTCTCTATGTCAGGTATGACCATACCAGAAGAAGACACAGAGGCAGGACAGACCAGTAAATACTGCCTTGTGGCCATCGGAAGACTGCAGGTACCATCCTGTGTGTGTGTGTGTGTGTGTGTGTGTGTGTGTGTGTGTGTGTGTGTGTGTGTGTGTGTGTGTGTGTGTGTGTGTGTGTGTGTGTGTGTGTGTGTGTGTGTGTGTGTGTGTGTGTGTGTGTGTGTGTGTACACGCTCTGGTTGGGTGGGTGCATATTGTGCATGAGAAGGTGTGACCTGAGAGCACGGGGTTGTCAGGGAGCATCAGTATAGGAGGATTACAGTAATGGAGCAGACAGGTGGAACATGCACTGAAGACCTCTTCCCATCCTCCCATAACCCCCCCCCCCCATAGCTCAACCAGTTCAACCCTTATTCCTGTGTCCAACATCTACTATCTCCTACCTTAACCTTCTCAGCTCCCAGACTTGTCTGATGTTTTAGAGGGAGTTGAACCACTACTGTCCCCTCATAGTATCCCATATACCCCCATACTCAACTGGCGGACCGCGGTCTGTGTCCCGGTTTACTCCGTCAGGCTTCCATCCCTGGTATCATGTAAACACACATAAGACATGAAAACAATTGCTAAATTGCAGGACATTAGCTTTACAACTGCCTAGCAATTCTCTACCCCTTGCAAAATGTGTAGAATTGTGTGAAATTAGCTTTAAAACATAAAGGATGCTTACATGTGCTTAAGACACACCAGACATGTATAGTATCTGGCTAAATGGTCGAAACAGTTCATATTTTCTGTTAAGTTTTGATAAAACCTTTTCTACTGTATCTCAAATGCTGCCGATTTTAACCACTTGGGACAGTTTTCAGGACATTGTAATCCAGATTTCGTCTCCTTGCTTCGTCTCCTTGTGTCTCAAAAACGTTTGAGACACAACTGAAGCCTTTATGAGACCACATCACATGCTACAACAAATATCATGTTTATATGATCTGATGACATTAGGAAGAAACAGGCCTTTGGTGTCGTGAACGGAAGCTAATGGGGAAACAGAATTGAACACAACACAGGATCATTTTAAGCTGGATTACACGTGTTCCTGAAAAAGTGCCCCGTATTCATACAGCTTCTCAGAGTAGGAGTGCTGATCTAGTATCAGTTTAGTCTTTTAGATCTTGATGAATTAGATTAAATGGACAGGGGGGACCTGATCCTAGATCAGCACTCCCACTATGAGACGCTTTTTGAATAAGGGCCCTGTAGGCTCTCAAATATAACCTTCCTGGTACTCCCATCCTCCTCCTGCTTTTTACCTTCTTCATAGTGCCACCTGTAATCTCTCACATATATCTAACTCTGGTCTCTCCATCCTGTAATCTCTCTCACATATATCTAACTCTCCGGTCCCTCCACCCTTTAATCTCTCTCACATATATCTAACCCTCTGGTCCCTTCATCCTTCTCCTCTGCTTTTAAGTAGCAAGGGAGGAACTTCACATTCTCAGGCAGCATGTTTTAGGAGGTGAAGAGGCCTGAGGTTTTATGTGACCATGTCCAAAGAGACATCTCCCACCTGATGAAAAGTCAAGAGGTTAAGAGAAAAAATGCACTAATAGCAATTAGTTTAAAGTTTCAGCAAGTCTGTCAAAACCTTTGTAACAATGTTTCATCAGTTTTTATTAAATGATTGGTTAATTAATCGATGACATGTTCCCTCTCATCTCCTAGGTGACCAGTTCTCCCGTTTCCATGGATATGAACGGCATGACGGTTCCCACGGAGTTCCTGTCGCGCCACAACTCCGACGGCATCATCACTTTCGTGGACCCGCGGTGCATCAACGTGATTGGATACCAGCCTCAGGTGGGTTCCTCCCCCTACTTATCATAATCAGGGTCGCGTTTAGTAGGGCACGATGATGCGAAACATTTTTAAAAATTGCGAAACGTAACCGGAACAGCCTGTGATGCCACTCGTCAGAGTTCACAATAGAACCCCTATGGTGAACTGGAGCCGCTAATTCCATGCCCACTCATCACAAATGTTGAGATAATGTTGCAAAACATAACCTGTTTACCTGAAACGGTCTGCGAGGTCACGTCAAAGCATTCTGTTATTTTATCAAGAGGAACACATCTGTGGTCAGTAGTGATGTAATCTGTTAATAGGTTTCCTACCCCCCTTGATGAAATGGAGAAGCTCGTTTGATTTAATAGGTTTCCTACCCCCCTTGATGAAATGGAGCAGCTCGTTTGATTTAATAGGTTTCCTACCCCCCTTGATGAAATGGAGCAGCTCGTTTGATTTAATAGGTTTCCTACCCCCCTTGATGAAATGGAGCAGCTCGTTTGATTTAATAGGTTTCCTACCCCCCTTGATGAAATGGAGCAGCTCGTTTCATGCCATGTCACAGACTGTTAAATGTAAAGATGACAAAAAGTGTTTTGGGGCAGTGTTTCCCCTGCCATTGTAGAATTCTGTTCAGCAGATTTCATTTGAAATTGAAGAGGCCCGAAATGTTGATTTCATGGTCTTTATGCACTGCCTGGAAAATAATGTATGGGAAACACCAAGTGTGGCGCATACTGATATGTACTAAATATATTTTTGGGGTATGCAACAATAGTATGTTTTATAGTATGTATAATTGAAAAAAATAAATAAGTAGACTTTAAATGCCAGGATGTCATACTCCTTTCCTAGTATGAATTCGCTGCTCTCTATTGAGGTAGAGAATCTTCTGACCCAGCTGATGATCAGATCAAGGAGAGAGGCTGTACTAGTACTCCTTGTTTTCAGCTGTCCCACCATGTTAGATCAGCAGTGAAAGGGAGGAAGGGACGTATGCATTTTCACAGCAGCCATAGAAACCCTGGTTCCTAATATTGCCTTATGAAGAGAAATGACCCCTGTTTAATGGCTTGTAATGTAAGACCCCTGTCTGGAAGTGTGTTAGTACGTAGTTTGTGAGTTTACAGACATAAGTTACAGTAAGGCCTTTTTAGATGACAATCCAACTGCAGCTCTTAAAGATGATGATTTACAAGTGTATATACAGACAACTGTCTTAAGTTATTGTAAGTTATTTAAAGCTTCAATAACTTAAGATTGAAGTGTTGTCCATTTTCCCAGCCTGACCCTCGACAGGTCAGATGTTGGTAGAGACTGTAGGATAGAGTTACAGTGTTAAGAAAGCATGTACACACAGTGTTTTTCCGAAGCGCTTGAATTTAGCCTACACCAGAATACAGACCAACATTTTAAACCTGACAGACTGTTGACCGATCGATCAATCCATGAAACATTTAGAGTTGGAAAAATTCTAATAACTTTCTCAACATTCCCTGATTTTCCTGGTTAATCCATCCTGATTCCAGGTCATTTCCAGCCGGGATATCAGGAAGGTCTGGGAATTTTGGTGAAATAGCGTTCTCTCGCAGTCCACCCCTCCTTTCCACGCCGTTCACACTACAGAAACAGATTAGTGAAAGTGGGCCGATTCCCGACGTAAAGTCGCATTATTAGGATGAGAAAGTGATCCCTTGGCAGGATGGGAGTTTTTTTTGTGATTGATTTCCCTTGTTAATGTATAATTGTGTATGATTGTCATAGTAGTGTGTATAGGTGGCATGGAAGTCAGACGCAGGAGAGTTAGACGGAGTGTAAATGTAGACTTTTACTAAATGTCCACTCGATATGCTCCAAGCACGAAAATATACATATATCAAATAAACATGGGTACGAGGACCCGTCGCACACCTATACAACAAGAAAACAATACTTGACATAAAACAATCTCTGACAAACACATGAGGGGAAACAGAGGGTTAAATACACAATAGGTAATGAATGGGATTGAAAACAGGTGTGTGGGAAGACAAGACAAAACCAATGGAAAATGAAAAATGGATCGATGATGGCTAGAAGGCCGGTGACGTCGACCGCCGAACACCGCCCGAACAAGGAGAGGCAACGACTTCGGCAGAAGTCGTGACATTACCCCCCCCCTGACGCGCGGCTCCAGCAGCGCGTCGACACCGGCCTCGGGGACGACCCGGAGGGCGAGGTGCAGGGCGATCCGGATGGAGGCGGTGGAATTCTTTTAACATGGAAGGATCTAAAACGTCCTCCACCGGAACCCAGCATCTCTCCTCCGGCCCGTACCCCTCCCAGTCCACGAGGTACTGAAGGCCCCTCGCCCGACGTCTCGAATCCAAAATGGATCGAACAGAGTACGCCGGGACCCCCTCGATGTCTAGAGGAGGCGGAGGAACTTCACGCACTTCAGCCTCCTGGAGCGGGCCAGCCACCACCGGCCTGAGGAGAGACACATGGAACGAGGGGTTAATACGGTAATTCGTGGGCAGTTGTAACCTATAACATACCTCGTTCACTCTCCTCAGGACTTTAAACGGCCCCACAAACCGCGGACCCAGCTTCCGGCAGAGCAGGCGGAGGGGCAGGTTTCGGGTCGAGAGCCAGACCCTGTCCCCTGGTGCGAACACCGGGGCCTCACTGCGGCGACGGTCTGCGCCAATCTTCTGGCGCCTTATGGCACGCTGAAGGTGGACGTGGGCTGCCTCCCAGGTTTCCTCAGCGTGCCGAAACCAATTGTCCACCGCAGGAGCCTCGGTCTGACTCTGATGCCAAGGAGCCAGAACCGGCTGATACCCTAATACACATTGAAAAGGAGTAAGGTTAGTGGAGGAGTGACGTAGCGAGTTCTGGGCCATCTCTGCCCAGGGCACGAACTTCGCCCACTCCCCCGGCTGGTCCTGGCAATAGGACCGCAGAAACCTGCCCACATCCTGGTTAACTCTCTCCACCTGCCCATTACTCTCGGGGTGAAAACCTGAGGTAAGACTAACCGAGATCCCCAGACGTTCCATGAACGCCTTCCAGACCCTTGACGTGAACTGGGGACCCCGATCAGACACTATATCCTCAGGCACCCCATAGTGCCGGAAAACATGTGTAAACAGGGCCTCTGCAGTTTGTAAGGCCGTAGGGAGACCGGGCAAAGGGAGGAGACGACAGGACTTCGAGAACCGATCCACAACGACCAGGATCGTGGTGTAACCCTGTGAAGGTGGAAGATCAGTCAAAAAATCCACTGACAGGTGCGACCACGGCCGTTGAGGAACGGGTAAAGGTAGAAGCTTACCTCTAGGCAGGTGTCTAGGAGCCTTGCACTGGGCGCACACCGAACAGGAGGAAACATAAATCCTCACGTCCTTAGCTAAAGTGGGCCACCAGTACCTCCCATCAAGACAGCGCATCGTCCGACCTATCCCAGGATGACCAGAGGAGGGTGACGTGTGAGCCCAATAGATCAATCGGTCGCGGACAGCAGACGGAACGTACAGACGACCAGCTGGACACTCAGGAGGAGAGGGCTCTGCACGTGACGCCCGCTCAATGTCCGCATCCAGCTCCCACACTACTGGCGCCACCAAACACGACGCTGGGAGTATGGGAGTGGGATCCATGGGCCGCTCCTCTGTGTCATACAGCCGGGACAATGCGTCTGCCTTAACGTTCTGGGAGCCTGGTCTGTAAGTAAGCGTAAACACAAAACGAGTGAAAAACATGGCCCACCTTGCCTGGCGAGGATTCAGTCTCTTCGCCTGCCGGATGTACTCCAGATTGCGGTGGTCAGTCCAGATGAGAAAAGGGTGATTAGCCCCCTCAAGCCAATGCCTCCACACCTTCAAGGCTTTTACGACAGCTAACAGCTCTCGGTCCCCCACATCATAGTTTCGCTCCGCCGGGCTGAGCTTCTTCGAAAAGAAAGCACAGGGGCGAAGCTTCAGTGGCACACCCGAACGCTGAGAGAGCACTGCTCCTATCCCAGCTTCGGATGCGTCCACCTCTACTATGAATGGCAAAGAGGGATCCGGATGAGCCAACACAGGCGCCGAGGTAAACAGAGTCTTCAGTTGTCCAAAAGCCCTATTCGCCTCGGCCGACCACTGCAAGCGCACCGGTCCCCCCTTTAGCAGTGAGGTAATGGGAGCTGCAACCTGACCAAAACCCCGGATAAATCTCCGGTAGTAATTGGCAAACCCTAAAAAACGCTGCACCTCCTTTACCGTGGTTGGAGTCGGCCAATTACGCACGGCTGTAATGCGGTCGCTCTCCATTTCCACTCCTGAAGTGGAAATCTGATGCCCTAGGAAGGAGATGGATTGTTGGAAGAACAAGCATTTCTCAGCCTTGACATATAGATCATGCTCCAACAGGCGACCAAGCACCCTGCGTACCAGGGACACATGCTCGGCGCGTGCAGCGGAGTATATCAAAATATCATTGATATACACCACTACACCCTGCCCGTGCAGGTCCCTGAAGATCTCATCTACAAATGATTGGAAGACTGATGGAGCATTCATCAACCCATATGGCATGACCAGGTACTCATAATGACCTGAGGTGGTGCTAAATGCCGTCTTCCACTCATCACCCTTCCGAATACGCACCAGATTGTACGCACTCCTGAGATCCAATTTTGTGAAGAAGCGTGCCCCGCGCATTGACTCCATAACTGTATTGATCAGAGGTAGCGGGTAACTATATTTCACCGTGATTTTATTGAGATCTCGATAATCAATGCACGGGCGTAAACCGCCATCCTTCTTCTTCACAAAAAAGAAACTCGAAGAGGCGGGTGAAATGGATAGCTGAATGAACCCCTGACGCAGGGATTCAGAGATATATGTATCCATAGCCACTGTCTCCGCTTGCGACAGGGGATACACGTGACTCCTGGGATATGCAGCGTCTACCAGGAGATCTATCGCACAATCCCCCCGTCGATGGGGTGGTAATTGAGTCGCCTTCTTTTTACAGAAGGCGAGAGCCAAATCGGCATATTCTGGGGGAATGCGCACGGTAGAGACCTGGTCTGGACTCTCCACCGTAGTAGCACCAACGGAAACCCCTAAACACCTACCTGAGCACTCTCGCGACCACCCCGTGAGAGCCCTCTGTGGCCAAGAAACAGTGGGGTTATGATAAGTTAACCAGGGTATGCCTAGCACCACAGAATACGCAGGGGAATCAATAAGGAAAAGACTGACCTCCCTGATAAACCCTGACCCTATTGGTCGACTATCTAAGGCATGAATAGGGAAAGGCATATCCACAGAAACAATAGGAATCCCTAAACTATGAGCAAAATTTTTATTAATGAAATTCCCAGCCGCGCCTGAATCTACTAGCGCCTTATACTGGGAATGCAGGGGAAAATCCGGAAAAGTGACGGAGACAAACATAAGTGCAGCAGAGGGCTCTGGATGAGAATGGTGCCTACTCACCTGGGGTGATGCCAGAGTGCCCTGCCTGCCTTCTCTATTCCCAGAGGAACCAACCCGGCACCGACCAGCAGTGTGATCTCTGCGACCATAGATGGTGCTCGAGCGGGAACCCCCTCCGGTCTCCCTGCGCACCATCCCTCCCAATTCCATAGGTTCGGGAGAGAGGGTGCGGGAGGATGGAACAACCAGACCCCGATCTAGACGTCCACGAGTAGCCAGCATGTTGTCCAGCCTGATGGACATGTCCACCAGCTGGTCGAAGTTGAGGGTGGTGTCTCTACAGGCCAGCTCCCGACGGACGTCCTCGCGTAGACTACAACGGTAGTGGTCGATCAGGGCCCTGTCGCTCCATCCAGCGCCGGCAGCCAAAGTCCTAAACTCCAAAGCAAACTCCTGTGCACTCCTCGTCCCCTGCCTCAGATGATAGAGGAGCTCACCCGCTGCTCTGCCTTCGGATGGGTGGTCGAATACCTTCCGGAAATGGCGGATGAACTCGTCCAACGCCGCATCCTCCTCTCTACACACAGCGCTGGCCCACTCCAGGGCTTTCCCGGTGAGGCATGAGACGAGGGCGGAACACTTCTCACGGTCCGATGGTACTGGAGAGACCGTGGCCAGATACAAGTTCAGTTTTAGGAGAAAACCCTGGCAGCTGGCAGTATCTCCATTGTATCCCGTGGGTAGGGATAAATGGATCCTGTTCTGTTCAGGAGGAGAAAAAGCGTTCAAAGGAAATCCAGGTTGTGGTGGTGGAGGTGCTGGAAAAGCTCCCTGTCTCTCCCAGCGGTCCATATTCTGGACAATGCGATCCATGGCAGCGCTCAGACTGTCAATCTCCTCCGCTTGTTCCAAAACAGGTGTGTGGGAAGACAAGACAAGACAAAACCAATGGAAAATGAAAAATGGATCGATGATGGCTAGAAGGCCGGTGACGTCGACCGCCGAACACCGCCCGAACAAGGAGAGGCAACCGAAGTTGTGACAATGATTGTCTACAGCGCAGCTGTTATGTGTATGTAGGATGTTTGCATTTCGCTACAAGCATTTCGCTACACTCGCATTAACATCTGCTAACCATGTGTATGTGACCAATAAAATGTGATTTGATTTGTTTAAAGGAGACCGTTTTTCACCCCCAAATCGCACCCTATTCCCTACATCATGCACTACTTTTGACTAGAACCCTATGAGTCCTGGTCAAAAGTAGTGCACTAACAGGCCAATGAATAGGGTGCCACTTGGGCCGCACACCACTCCATGACAGGAAGAATGATTTAAAGATGTATCAATGGCTCGATCTCAATTCCTCTGCCCTCAATCTCCTCAGCTGCTTCTCAACCGTATTGGAGGAGAAGGTCCAAGGTCCCTCCCCTTAGACCTTTTTCTGCAATGAGAAAGAGCCGGGGAGATCGGATGCAAGGAATGGAAGAAAGATGAATTGAGAAAGGCCATTGACTCAAGTCCAAGGGTCTGAATGATGTATGATCTGTATGGCCTGTTGCCCTAACTCAGGCAGAGGAAGCCTAGTGCTAGACTAAAAGGCATTGTCAATAAAGAATCTCCATTGAAAAAACATTTTTGTCAAGGAATTTGACAAAGTTTCAAAATTAATATATTGAACTTGTATTTCATGATTTGAAATTTACCTGAAGTGTGTAGTTGTATTCATTTGTGTGTATTTATTGTGTCATTGTCTTGTGTAGGATCTGCTGGGGAAAGACATCCTGGAGTTCTGTCACCCAGAGGACCAGAGTCACCTGAGAGAGAGCTTTCAACAGGTACGGAGAGAAGGAGAGGTGGATGAGGGAGGAGGGACGAAGGGAGGGTGGAGGAGAGCGGTATGAGGAAGAGTTCTGTCACTCAGAGGACTACAGAGAGACCTCTTGAGAGATCTTTCTACAGGTACTATACCACCAGAGGGAGAGGGGGAAGAGGAGAGTGGGGGGGAGGGAAGAGGGGAAGAGGAGTAGAAGAGAAGGATGGGGTGATAACAGAAGGACATGATGATCAGAGGAGAGAATAGGAGTGACAGAGGATGGGTAGAGGAGAGAATAGGAGTGACAGGATGGGTGGAGGAGAGAATAGGAGTGACAGTGGAGAGAATAGGAGTGACAGAGGATGGGTAGAGGAGAGAATAGGAGTGACAGAGGATGGGTAGAGGAGAGAATAGGACTGACAGAATAAAATGATCGATGGGCAGGAAGGCTCCTGAGCCGCTTCTCTCCTCCAACCAATGATGAAATGATGAATGAAGTGCATTTGTAGGGAGATTTTCAACAAGTCTCATTTAAGCTTGGGCAGTATACCGTATACTGGGGTAGCCACGGGATGGCTATTCAATACAGTCAATAGCATTGAAACTATTTCTTTGAAGTTTTTCAATACATTTTATTTTTTGTAGCTACTTTTTAAGTAAATACCTGCAGTCAACTTTTGCAATACGTTAGGCGATAAAACGGATTGCATTCTTCATTTAACCTGTCACATTATGAAGCTTACCGTGGTTCCCTAGAACAGTTGAGCCAGTCACATGTTTGTAAATAGCACAACGGGAGAAAGCAGGAGCAACTGATTCCAGCTGTGTATTGACTGGGGTCGCGTTTTATATTGAAAGACAAGTGATCAGTGTTAGCAGTTGATGTTACTCTTCAACCCCAAAGCAAATCAAGGGGAGAAAAATAGGTTTATTCAAAGAGAACAAATATAGTTGTTATGCTAGGAAGTAAATGGTAGATGTTCATTCTTCCCTGTTCTCAGTGATTCTCAACAGAACAAAGAGACAGGATGTCATTTATAACCCAACCCGTAGCCTGTGGTTGACCAATTAGAATTCATAGCAGTAAAATTGGGCCAATGGTCAAATAACAAGTATCCTGTTTCAGGCTCAATGTGTATAGTCCATTTGGACAAATGAGAACTTGCCACATGTAGCTATAACTCCAGGACTGAAACCCCTACAAAGATTCTAAACAGATGTTGAACTGAAAAACAACTATTACCATTGATCGTTAATTCCCTATTGACTTTTAGTCCTCTGCGTTGTGTATTATCTTAAAATATTCTTACATCAGGGACTTGCAACTATAGTTGACAGACACAGGCAGGTAGACACAGGCAGGACAGACACAGGCAGGTAGCACGAGAGACAGACAGACACAGGTAGGTAGCACGAGAGACAGACAGACACAGGCAGGTAGCACGAGAGACAGACAGACACAGGCAGGTAGCACGAGAGACAGACAGACACATGCAGGTAGCGCAGCAGACAGACAGACACATGCAGGTAGCGCAAGAGACCGACAGACATACACAGGCGGGTAGCGGGAGAGACAGACAGATACAGGCAGGTAGCGAGAGAGACGGACAGGTAAAGGGACAGGTGGAGGGACAGACGGACAGGTAGAGAGAGAGACGCTGGTACCTTTGTGTTCAGGTATTGACAGTCCAATAGCTTTGGCTCTCAGCTGTTAGTGAGTGTCAGCTTTGATTGGTTTGTATGCGATTGACTTTTGTACAACAGTTTTTCTTGGCAGAAAACCATTTTTGTTTTACCAGCCTACTGAACGACACACACACACGTAGCGTGTAGGAACCACTCCAGCTCAGGTAACGACACACACACACGTAGCGTGTAGGAACCACTCCAGCTCAGGTAACGACACACACACACGTAGCGTGTAGGAACCACTCCAGCTCAGGTAACGACACACACACACGTAGCGTGTAGGAACCACTCCAGCTCAGGTAACGACACACACACACGTAGCGTGTAGGAACCACTCCAGCTCAGGTAACGACACACACACACGTAGCGTGTAGGAACCACTCCAGCTCAGGTAATGAAACACACACACGTAGCGTGTAGGAACCACTCCAGCTCAGGTAACGACACACACACACGTAGCGTGTAGGAACCACTCCAGCTCAGGTAACGACACACACACACGTAGCGTGTAGGAACCACTCCAGCTCAGGTAATGACACACACACACGTAGCGTGTAGGAACCACTCCAGCTCAGGTAATGACACACACACACGTAGCGTGTAGGAACCACTCCAGCTCAGGTAACGACACACACACACGTAGCGTGTAGGAACCACTCCAGCTCAGGTAACGACACACACACACGTAGCGTGTAGGAACCACTCCAGCTCAGGTAACGACAGACACACACGTAGCGTGTAGGAACCACTCCAGCTCAGGTAACGACACACACACACGTAGCGTGTAGGAACCACTCTAGCTCAGGTAACGACACACACACACGTAGCGTGTAGGAACCACTCCAGCTCAGGTAACGACACACACACACGTAGCGTGTAGGAACCACTCCAGCTCAGGTAACGACACACACACACGTAGCGTGTAGGAACCACTCCAGCTCAGGTAACGACACACACACACGTAGCGTGTAGGAACCACTCCAGCTCAGGTAACGACACACACACACGTAGCGTGTAGGAACCACTCCAGCTCAGGTAACGACACACACACACGTAGCGTGTAGGAACCACTCCAGCTCAGGTAATGACACACACACACGTAGCGTGTAGGAACCACTCCAGCTCAGGTAACGACACACACACACACGTAGCGTGTAGGAACCACTCCAGCTCAGGTAACGACACACACACACGTAGCGTGTAGGAACCACTCCAGCTCAGGTAACGACACACACACACGTAGCGTGTAGGAACCACTCCAGCTCAGGTAACGACACACACACACGTAGTGTGTAGGAACCACTCCAGCTCAGGTAATCACACACACACACGTAGCGTGTAGGAACCACTCCAGCTCAGGTAACGACACACACACACGTAGCGTGTAGGAACCACTCCAGCTCAGGTAACGACACACACACACGTAGCGTGTAGGAACCACTCCAGCTCAGGTAATGACACACACACGTAGCGTGTAGGAACCACTCCAGCTCAGGTAATGACAGATTGAGAGATAGAGATGAGGGTTGTAAGTATTTTTCTCAAATGCACTTCGTTCTCTTGCACACCATCTCTCTCTTGCTCCCTCTCTCTCTCTCTCTCTCTCTCTCTCTCTCCTTTCCCCTCAGCTCCTCTCTCTCTCCTGCTCTCTCTCTCTCTCTCTCTCTCCTTTCCCCTCAGCTCCTCTCTCTCTCCTGCTCTCTCTCTCTCTCTCCTTTCCCCTCAGCTCCTCTCTCTCTCCTGCTCTCTTTCTCTCCCTTCTCCTCAGCTCCTCTCTCTCTCCTGCTCTCTTTCTCTCCCTTCCCCTCAGCTCCTCTCTACCTCCTGCTCTCTTTCTCTCCCTTCCCCTCAGCTCCTCTCTACCTCCTGCTCTCTCTCTCTCTCTCCTTTCCCCTCAGCTCCTCTCTCTCTCCTGCTCTCTCTCTCTCTCTCTCTCTCCTTTCCCCTCAGCTCCTCTCTCTCTCCTGCTCTCTCTCTCTCTCTCCTTTCCCCTCAGCTCCTCTCTCTCTCCTGCTCTCTTTCTCTCCCTTCTCCTCAGCTCCTCTCTCTCTCCTGCTCTCTTTCTCTCCCTTCCCCTCAGCTCCTCTCTACCTCCTGCTCTCTTTCTCTCCCTTCCCCTCAGCTCCTCTCTACCTCCTGCTCTCTTTCTCTCCCTTCCCCTCAGCTCCTCTCTACCTCCTGCTCTCTTTCTCTCCCTTCCCCTCAGCTCCTCTCTCTCTCCTGCTCTCTTTCCCTCCATTCCCCTCAGCTCCTCTCTCTCTCCTGCTCTCTTTCTCTCCCTTCCCCTCAGCTCCTCTCTCTCTCCTGCTCTCTTTCTCTCCCTTCCCCTCAGCTCCTCTCTCTCTCCTGCTCTCTTTCTCTCCCTTCCCCTCAGCTCCTCTTTCTCTCCTGCTCTCTTTCTCTCCCTTCCCCTCAGCTCCTCTCTACCTCCTGCTCTCTTTCTCTCCCTTCCCCTCAGCTCCTCTCTCTCTCCTGCTCTCTTTCTCTCCCTTCCCCTCAGCTCCTCTCTCTCTCCTGCTCTCTTTCTCTCCCTTCCCCTCAGCTCCTCTCTCTCTCCTGCTCTCTTTCTCTCCCTTCCCCTCAGCTCCTCTCTCTCTCCTGCTCTCTTTCTCTCCCTTCCCCTCAGCTCCTCTCTACCTCCTGCTCTCTTTCTCTCCCTTCCCCTCAGCTCCTCTCTACCTCCTGCTCTCTTTCTCTCCCTTCCCCTCAGCTCCTCTCTCTCTCCTGCTCTTTCTCTCCCTTCCCCTCAGCTCCTCTCTCTCTCTCCTGTTCTCTTTCTCTCCCTTCCCCTCAGCTCCTCTCTCTCTCCTGCTCTCTTTCTCTCCCTTCCCCTCAGCTCCTCTCTACCTCCTGCTCTCTTTCTCTCCCTTCCCCTCAGCTCCTCTCTACCTCCTGCTCTCTTTCTCTCCCTTCCCCTCAGCTCCTCTCTCTCCTGTTCTCTTTCTCTCCCTTCCCCTCAGCTCCGCTCTCTCTCCTGCTCTCTTTCTCTCCCTTCCCCTCAGCTCCTCTCTCTCTCCTGCTCTCTTTCTCTCCCTTCCCCTCAGCTCCTCTCTCTCTCCTGCTCTCTTTCTCTCACTTCCCCTCAGCTCCTCTCTCTCTCCTGCTCTCTTTCTCTCCCTTCCCCTCAGCTCCTCTCTACCTCCTGCTCTCTTTCTCTCCCTTCCCCTCAGCTCCTCTCTCTCTCCTGCTCTCTTTCTCTCCCTTCCCCTCAGCTCCTCTCTCTCTCCTGCTCTTTCTCTCCCTTCCCCTCAGCTCCTCTCTCTCTCCTGCTCTCTTTCTCTCCCTTCCCCTCAGCTCCTCTCTCTCTCCTGCTCTCTTTCTCTCCCTTCCCCTCAGCTCCTCTCTCTCTCCTGCTCTCTTTCTCTCCCTTCCCCTCAGCTCCTCTCTCTCTCCTACTCTCTTTCTCTCCCTTCCCCTCAGCTCCTCTCTCTCTCTCCTGCTATCTTTCTCTCCCTTCCCCTCAGCTCCTCTCTACCTCCTGCTCTCTTTCTCTCCCTTCCCCTCAGCTCCTCTCTCTCTCCTGCTCTCTTTCTCTCCCTTCCCCTCAGCTCCCCTCTCTCTCCTGCTCTCTTTCTCTCCCTTCCCCTCAGCTCCTCTCTCTCCTGCTCTCTTTCTCTCCCTTCCCCTCAGCTCCTCTCTCTCTCCTGCTCTCTTTCTCTCCCTTCCCCTCAGCTCCTCTCTACCTCCTACTCTCTTTCTCTCCCTTCCCCTCAGCTCCTCTCTACCTCCTGCTCTCTTTCTCTCCCTTCCCCTCAGCTCCTCTCTCTCTCCTGCTCTCTTTCTCTCCCTTCCCCTCAGCTCCTCTCTCTCTCCTGCTCTCTTTCTCTCCCTTCCCCTCAGCTCCTCTCTCTCTCCTGCTCTCTTTCTCTCCCTTCCCCTCAGCTCCTCTCTCTCTCCTGCTCTCTTTCTCTCCCTTCCCCTCAGCTCCTCTCTCTCTCCTGCTCTCTTTCTCTCCCTTCCCCTCAGCTCCTCTCTACCTCCTGTCTCTCTATGTAGTTACCACTATCAGCCCGGCCTTAGTCGCTGACAGTAGAGTAGAAGTATTGGGATAATTGGTGGTCCGTCTTACCAGCTGTGTCCCAGATGGCACCCTATTCCCTTTATAGTGCACTACGTGCTCTGGTCTGAAGTAGTGCATTATGTAGGGAATATAGTGTCATTTGGGGCGCACGCTCTGGGCTGTAGCCCCATCCTGCCCTGGCCTTTCACTTCCTGGGATAATCTCTCATACAGGTAATCATGACCTAGAAGACACAAACACACACACGCACAAAAACAGAGATACAAACAAGCACGGACACACACCTTCCAGTGTCTCTGTAGGTGAATCTCAAATCACGCTCAGTTCCATACACATAGTGCACTACTTATCCCCAGGCTCAGGACAGCAGTGGTGCACTACATAGCCCCAGGCTCAGGACAGCAGTGGTGCACTACTTATCCCCAGGCTCAGGACAGCAGTGGTGCACTACTTATCCCCAGGCTCAGGACAGCAGTGGTGCACTACATAGCCCCAGGCTCAGGACAGCAGTGGTGCACTACATAGCCCCAGGCTCAGGACAGCAGTGGTGCACTACATAGCCCCAGGCTCAGGACAGCAGTGGTGCACTACATAGCCCCAGGCTCAGGACAGCAGTGGTGCACTACATAGCCCCAGGCTCAGGACAGCAGTGGTGCACTACATAGCCCCAGGCTCAGGACAGCAGTGGTGCACTACATAGCCCCAGGCTCAGGACAGCAGTGGTGCACTACATAGCCCCAGGCTCAGGACAGCAGTGGTGCACTACATAGCCCCAGGCTCAGGACAGCAGTGGTGCACTACATAGCCCCAGGCTCAGGACAGCAGTGGTGCACTACATAGCCCCAGGCTCAGAACAGCAGTGGTGCACTACATAGCCCCAGGCTCAGGACAGCAGTGGTGCACTACATAGCCCCAGGCTCAGGACAGCAGTGGTGCACTACATAGCCCCAGGCTCAGGACAGCAGTGGTGCACTACATAGCCCCAGGCTCAGGACAGCAGTGGTGCACTACATAGCCCCAGGCTCAGGACAGCAGTGGTGCACTACATAGCCCCAGGCTCAGGACAGCAGTGGTGCACTACATAGCCCCAGGCTCAGGACAGCAGTGGTGCACTACATAGCCCCAGGCTCAGGACAGCAGTGGTGCACTACATAGCCCCAGGCTCAGGACAGCAGTGGTGCACTACATAGCCCCAGGCTCAGGACAGCAGTGGTGCACTACATAGCCCCAGGCTCAGGACAGCAGTGGTGCACTACATAGCCCCAGGCTCAGGACAGCAGTGGTGCACTACATAGCCCCAGGCTCAGGATAGCAGTGGTGCACTACATAGCCCCAGGCTCAGGACAGCAGTGGTGCACTACATAGCCCCAGGCTCAGGACAGCAGTGGTGCACTACATAGCCCCAGGCTCAGGACAGCAGTGGTGCACTACATAGCCCCAGGCTCAGGACAGCAGTGGTGCACTACATAGCCCCAGGCTCAGGACAGCAGTGGTGCACTACATAGCCCCAGGCTCAGAACAGCAGTGGTGCACTACATAGGGAATAGTATGCCATTTGAGATTTGCTGCCAAGAACAACGGACTGCTCCACTATCTCTTCCTGTTACTGAGGTCACAGGTCATACATTCTGACCAATAGGATGCTCACTCCCTCCCTAGCCCATGTTTAAACAATGAGATATGCGCTGAATAAAAGGTGCGGTCGAAACGCGGCTAATCCACATTTGCTCAAGTCAATAAGGAAATCGTGCCTTTTTCTCAAAATGAGATTACATTTCTGGCCTTCTCCCGCTGTTGTTTAGCTGGTGGTGCCCTCTGTGTGAAAGGAAAACCACTTTTCCATGTCTCTGAGATTGTCCACAGAGCTTTCATTACGAATGGCCATTTCAGATCCCCTAACTCAGGGGTGTCAAACTCAAATACCCAGTGGGCCAAAATGTAAAACCTGAACAAAGTCGCGGGCCAACATTGAACAAATGAACCTTTTAATATGGACCCAAACAAGTTTTGCTTTAACATTGAATATGGAACAAGCATCGCTTATTACCATACAATATATCATTTAATAGTGGAGACATGCAAAATCGAATTTCAAATGAAAAAACACATCAATGGCATTCATTTATTAAATAAATAAAATTTAAATAAAAATTGTATGCCTCTTTTCTATTTGCAGCCTTCTGATTTAAATACCAAAATAAACTTTTTCCACTGGCTAATAATTTTACAAATAAAATGATAATAAATCAATCAACCATTCAAGCCCATGCCTTGTAGCAAGAAAAAGTGCACAAAGAAAACATTAATTATTGCACACTGATCTAATCTGATGTGCCCAAGCCAGATACCTGGCATCTCCTCTTGGATGCTAGTTCATCAATGTCTGGGCTCAGGCTCTGAGCTGAAGAAATCCTCAGTATCGAGCGAAGGTGTTCATCAGTCAGACGTCTCCTGTGAGTTGTTTTGGTCATCTTCATCGAGGAGAAAAGTTGCTCGCATAGATAAGTGCTGCCGAACATGGAGAGCATCTGAGCAGCTTGGGTGCGGAGCTGAGGCATTGTGTCAGGGATGAACCGTGGAAACTGTGCGGCGCCCACAGCATCATACTTTGACTTCAGCGTGTCGTTGCACTGGAGTTCAATCAGCTCCATTTGGATGTTGGTTGGTGCATTTTCCACATCAACTGCGAAGGGATTACTAAGCAGTTCAAACCTACATTTCTGGACATCGAAGTCGGCAAATCGCCGGCTAAACTCAGCGGCGAGAACACTGAGTTTTTCAGCAAACTGTGCGCATGGGAACACGGCGGTAGAGATCTGCGCTTTTATGGTTTGGCAGCAGGGAAAATGGCAATGGTTTCCTTGCAGCATCTGATTCTCCCACAGGCACAGTTTAGTTTTAAAGGCCCTCACTGCAGCGTACATGTCTGTGATGATGCGCCCCCGCCCCTGAAGCTGCAGGTTCAGCGCATCGAGATGGCTCGAGATGTCACAGAGAAAGATATTCTGCCTCCCACTTGTCCAGAAAGCTCCTGTTTTCTGCCTTTCTTTTCGCCATTTTTGGGAAGGGATAGCGCGCTGACAGTTGTAGCGTCTATGTTGCTATGACTACTGTCACAGAGGAGAGGGCGTTTCTGGGTCCTGTCCTGATTGGCGCGCGAAAACAACAGCAGAGCATTATGGGATTCGTAGTATTAGCGGTGAATGCGCTGTATAATACCGGCGGGCCAGCTCTAGTAGTAATTTGGTATTGTCTCGCGGGCCAAATATAATTACCCCGCGGGCCAAATCTGGCCCGCGGGCCAGAGTTTGACACCCATGCCCTAACTGAAAGCCATTTTGCATTTAGATGCAAAGCAGCACATCCATTAGCCAGATTGACAGCTGAGGTTCACTGGTATGCTTATGGAGGGAATATTCAGAGAGAGAGAGAGGTAGGTGTGTGTGTGTGTGTGTGTTTCCGAGTGTTTGTTCAGAATGGTATGGTAGGAGAGGTATGGGTGGAGAGATTAGACTGGGTGGAACCGAAAACCGAAAGTCTTCTGAAGTCCACCTGATTTCCACGCTCCACACCCAAGATGGAGAAACTCTCCAGGAAGACGTCAGCTTGACAGTGATCGATTAAAGCTGACCAAATAAGAAATTAATCAGCCTTTTTTGTTGAGTACTCCCAACTCCTTCCTGCCTCAAATGACTCCTTTTTCTTCTTGTAAGATGGAGGAACATTTCTCTCTCTTCTGTTTCTCTCTGTCTCTCTGCAATATGTGTTGACCCCCCCACAAACACACACGCAAGGGTCCCCTTCCCTCCATTCTAGGTGGTCAGATTGTCTGCGATGTGTCTTATCTAACCTTTGTCCTCCCTCCCTCCCTCCCTCCCTCCCTCCCTCCCTCCCTCTCTCTCCAGGTGGTAAAGTTGAAAGGCCAGGTGTTGTCTGTGATGTACAGGTTTCGTATGAAGAACAGAGAGTGGATGTTAATCCGCACCAGCTCCTTCACCTTCCAGAACCCCTACTCTGATGAGATCGAGTACATCATCTGTACCAACACCAACGTCAAGTAGGTGGACGCGCACACACGGACCGACGCGCACACACGAACAAATTTACTTACACAGACCACACACACACTCACACAGAGATAGACACTGAGTAATAAACATACAAATGTGTGTGTAAATTGTTGACACATGTTTCACGTCCTGGGACAGAAATGGACCAGCGGAATGTTCTAGACCAGGGTTTCCCAGTTTTTTTGCCCTTGCGCTACACAGCTGATTTAAAATGATCAAAGCTTGATGATGAGTTGGAAAGATGTCTGACATGTCCAAAGGAAATCCTCAATAGAAATACTGTGAAACTCCTCCTGGCTGCTTTTAACATCTGTTGTACTCTCTGCATGTGTCTGGACTGGAATGACTCTACACACACCACTGACACTTCACTGAATGCTCTGGTTGTTAACACACAGTCACACACACACAGTCACACATACGCACACACACACATGCACACGCCGTGCTCGTGCAACCGACACACACTGACTGACTATTAACACCAGTGTGACAGCATACAGGTCTGCTGCCCCAGTCAGTCGTAATATTGACAGTACATGGCGTTGGAATGGTAGCAGTATGTTTTGCTACCAGCTGTTAAAGGTTCAGTATGGAGGATAATATTAACAGTGTTTTATTGATTCACGCCATATTAATAAGGTGTTAAATTAAACATTTAAGGAAAGTATGTGTGGAACTTGGCCCGTTTTCCGTTCTCTAAACAGTGTGTTTTGTAGGAAGACCGGTTCCAGGTTGTGTTTGTTTTGGTCCCTCAGGTTGCACAAACCTGTTGGTTGGACTCTGGGCTACAATGGAGGATAGCCAGAACTGGGAGTACTGATCTAGGATCAGATCCCTCTATCCATGTATTTTTATTAATTGTGATCTAAAAGGCAAAACTGATCCTAAGTCAGCACTCCTACTCTGATACGCTTGATACATAATGTCCCCATTGAATATGTGCTGTGACCAGGCCTCCAGTCTTAAAAGCTTTCAATTTTCTTCTGGTCCACCATGATGTGCATACCAATGTCTTTAAACACAGCCTTTAGCCATCAGCCTAGAAGGACTAGAGTGACCAGTTATAATAGTCACCTTTTTATTTCCTGCATAGCGTTTACCAGTGATGCCATATTTTGTCTGTTTGGGAAACACTGCTGTAGCAGGCCCAGTCATCCCCTCTAGCTATAGCAGGCCCAGTCATCCCCTCTAGCTATAGCAGGCCCAGTTATCCCCTTTATCTGTAGCAGGCCCAGTTATCCCCTCTAGCTGTAGCAGGCCCAGTCATCCACTCTAGCTGTAGCAGGCCCAGTTATCCCCTCTAGCTGTAGCAGGCCCAGTTATCCCCTCTGGCTGTAGCAGGCCCAGTTATCCCCTCTAGCTGTAGCAGGCCCAGTTATCCCCTCTAGCAGATACTGTATTGTAGAGTGTATGTGTGTGTGTGTATTTGTGCACGTGTGAGTTTGTGGATGCGTGTGCATGCCTGAGCGCGTTTGTGTTTACGTACACGTGTTAACCTGTTAAGTGCGCGTGACTGCTTACCTGCACGGTTTTTCACCTGCACTACCAGGTCCTGGTCAGTAGGGGGCGGTAGCGTCACTGTTGATTTAGTCACCGTGCCTAGATAGAGGCCAGAGAGGAAAAGGAAAGGCCTTTTAGTGGTTGAAGAATCAGAGAATGGATGCAACCCTCATACCCCAGGACCATCAACATTGACTTTAAACTTGACGCTTCCAACACTCACATCCCACTCACACTCCAGAGAACTGGGGAAACACTGGAAGAGTCCCGTTATTCAGTTTGTTCTAGATTGTTCTGCTCTCTCCTCCACCCGTCTGTGTGTGTCTGTGTGGAAACATGCTCTGAAACATCATTTTCTCAATTTCCTCAGACATTATAAGGACTTAAGAAAGGTAGTAACAGAATGTTTCTGGAGATCAGATTAGCGGAGTAAACATTCCATTGTGTGTGTGTGTGTGTACGTGTGTGTGTGTGCGTGTGCGTGTGCGTGTGTGTGTGTGTGTGTGTACGCATGCGTGTGCATCCCTGTGTGTGCTCCGTTGTCTGGCAGTGTTCTGTCTAGCGGAGGTGAGAGCCAGGGCAGTGGAAACCTGGCTGACTACAGACTGGGTGGTAGATTTATGGGCTGCATAAAATATCTCATCTCATTCATCAACCCTCTACAACAGTTGTGAAGCTCAGCATCTGACCACTGGGGTACCTGAGCCAGTCTCACACACACACACACACACACACACACACACACACACACACACACACACACACACACACACACACAGGGTTATGAGACAGACCATCTGGTTGTTGGTGTAACTGAGTGTTACTCTATCGTAAATGTATTGTTCGTGAGACACCACTCTGTTTCTTCTCTCTCATCTCTGGTGTGCACTCGTTCACTTCCCCTCCAAGATTTAAGAGTGTTTGATTGATGTCAAGCGACTGCCATATTTCTTTCCTATGGGTCCTGGTCAAAACCACTGCACTATGTAGGGAGTAGGATGCCATTTGGGACGCATACCAATGCTTTAACATTCTTGAGGGGGAGTGAATGAGTGCACACTTCATAAATTATGGAAAGAATATAGGGATCTGGACAATGTCTTTACTCTCCTGGGTTATACCCCCTCTCATATTGGATATCTCTTCACCAACGATAGATTACACACTCAATCATTTCTGGAGAACTAGCTGGGCATATATCTATGTATACAGCCCATATATAACCACACACACAAACACACACAGAGTGCAGGCCGTATGTCATTACTGTGGTAGCGACTACTACTGGACCAAATACATAAAGTAAGATGTAGCCAGTGGAGAAAGCCCTGTTATTTCAGAGCTGGCTGCAGTACACACTGTAGGCCTTGGACAATAACAATACCATACCATGCATGGTGAATCTGCACCTACACTATACATACAACAGTATGTGGATACCCCTTCAAATTAGTAGATTAGGCTATTTCAGCCACACCCGTTGCTGACAGGTGTATAAAATCGAACACACAGCCATGCAATCTCCACAGACAAACATTGGCAGAAGAATGGCCATACTGAAGAGCTCAGTGACTTTCAATGTGGCACCGTCATAGGATGCCACCTTTCCAAGCAGTCAGTTTGTACAATTTCTGCCCTGCTAAATGGTCTGTCCTCGGTTGTAACACTCACTACCGAGTTCCAAACTGCCTCTGGAAGAAACGTCAGCACAAGAACTGTTCGTCAGGAGCTTCATAAGATGGGTTTCTATGGCGAGCAGCCGCACACAAGCCTAAGATCACCATGCGCAATGCCAAGCGTCGGCTGGAGTGGTGTAAAGCTCACCGCGATTGGACTCTGGCGCAGTGGAAACGCGTTCTCTGAAGTGATGAATCACCCTTCACCATCTGGCAGTCCGACGGACAATTCTGGGTTTGGCGGATGCCAGGAGAATGCATAGTGCCTGTTTTTCATGGTTCGGGCCCCTTAGTTGCAATGACATTCTAGACAATTCTGTGCTTCCAACTTTGTGGCAACAGTTTGGGGAAGGCCCTTTCCTGTTTCAGCATGACAATGCCCCCATGCATAAAGCGAGGTCCGTACAGAAATGGTTTGTCGAGATTGGTGTGGAAGAACTTGACTGGCCTGCACAGAGCCCTAACCTCAACCCCATTGAAAATCATTAGGATTCATTGGAACGCTGACTGCGAGCCAGGCCTAATCGCCCAACATCAGTGCCCAACCACACTAACGCTCTTGTGGCTGAATGGAAGAAAGTCCCCACAGCAATGTTCCAACATCAAGTGGAAAGCCTTCCCAGAAGAGTGGGGGCTGTTATAGCAGCAAAGGGGGGACCAACTCCATATTAATGCCCATGATTCTGGAATGAGATGTTCAACAAGCAGGTGTTCACATACTGTTGGTCATGCAGTGTATCTGGATTAAAGGGAATGGCAACATTGTAATGGAGAGTGTGTATTCTAACAGCTCCAACAGTGTTGTAGCAGCTGCATGGTAGTGTGGTCTATGTTCCAACTGGCTTCCTGACTGTCCTTTAGCCTGTAGGAGTGCAGAAGGAGATGACTTTGGAGCCATGACAGACCCACACCTCACACACTGCCCTGTCTCAGTGTGCCTCAGTTGTTGAGCAAGCCGAACAGAGCCATCTGTAACAGTTAGTCATGTTGGCTGGCTCTAGGTAGGAACCACAAACTGAGATATTAGAGGCTAGCCTCCACTTCTGTTTCTGGCACTGTTTCTCTTTAGGAAGCCATCCGTGGAGGGCTTTTGTGTGTGCGTGCATGCATTGGCATTGTTACCATGGCTACAAGCCTCAGGCTGCTCGCTTGCACCCTTGCTACATCCCATCAGGCACTGCTGCGTGACCTGGCTGCGTCCCTCAGAACTCCACTATTAGGCCAGCTCTGAATGTGTGGGCAGAGAACACACACACACACCATAGCAGCCAAGTCACCAATGAAGCCATTCCCCATCCGCTGTTTAACACCGCTGGAGTTTACCCAGGGGCATCAGAGCAGAACAACAACAAATTATAAACCTTAGCAACTCATCTGCATCACACACACACACACACTTAAACACTTTCAAGCATACACACACACACGTACAAGTGCACACTTACAAACACACACACAAACACATCAGACACACACACTCTGAACCCCTGCCCTGATGTGAAAGAAAGAAAGAAATAACCGGTTCCGTTTTCATAATAATGTTTCTTCCCGACCGTGTGATGCAGAGTGCTGTAGAGGTGGTTCAACAGGAGACTTGTGTAACTGTGCTGGAAACTTGGCTGGATGTATTTTTGCACATTCTTCAGAAGTTCAAATATCCTCTGGAGTTTTCCTGGCCAAGTGTTATCCATCTTAGTCCTCTCTCAGTCCAGGTGACCCTCTGTGTGCTCAGCCCTCCTCCCTCCCTACATCTCTACCTCCTATTCTCCTCTACTCCCCTCTCGTCTGGGAGAGAGAGAGAGAGAGAATATTCACCGCAAGTGTCTCTTTTAGAGGACACTAAGCAACACTTGACATAATGGGGTTTTGAAGTAGTTTGTTTTCCTCAGTGGAAGCTCTTTATCTTTATTCCTAGTGACAGGTGTTTTTGATCAGGACACAACACACAGGCATACACACACTGACACACTGGCCGTCATGTATTCTAGTTACTCACATTAGGTCGGTTGTCAGAAGCTAGGCTCTTATAGGCTGTGACGGCCAGGGCCACTAAGTTCAGCACAGCACCAGTCTATGTACACTGCTAGGGGACGCTTTCATGTTGTTAACACAAGTGTTTCCATCTCTCTCTCTCTCGCTCTCTCGCTCTCTCTCTCTCATGTTGTTAACACAAGTGTTTCCATCTCTCTCTCTCTTTGACATTCAGGAATTGATTTGTGGCAGGAAAGAAAGAAGTCGTTTCTCTCTCATTCTTTCTCTTAGATATTCAGTCATTTATTTGAGACAGGAAAGGAGGACTGTTGTGATGTACTTAGAGAAAGCAAAAAGAGACCAACAGAGATGAGCTGTCAATTTCCTACGGTCTGTCTGTGGACTCAAACCCAACTGGTCCTCTGTAGTCTAAAGTGGCCTCCTCCTCTCCTCATCGCATCTCCTCAGAGAGAGAGAGAGAGCTGCATAC
This sequence comes from Salvelinus alpinus, assembly GCF_045679555.1. NCBI lineage: Eukaryota > Metazoa > Chordata > Actinopteri > Salmoniformes > Salmonidae > Salvelinus > Salvelinus alpinus. The sequence continues at coordinate 29,844,431 of NC_092118.1, forward strand.
TTCTCATGGCAGGAGAAGAAAAACAGTTTGTTTCTCTGGGTAAATAGGAAATGTCAGGGTTGGATGCTCCAGAAAAGAACTTAGCAGGAAATCACTCCGAGGCTTCTGAAATTAAGGGCCTGAATTAGATGCTGTGGTGCAATTTGCCAGCGACAAATGGATTCGAGGCACAAGTGTGTGTGTGTAAAGTTTATCTGCCTGTGTGTGTGTGTGTGTGTGTGTGTGTGAGAAATACAGTCATTCTGTTGCCAGCTTACTAATGATGCATAAGAGCTGACAGGAGACATTCTGTCTGGAAATGGTTTTGAGTTTAAAAACAGCTCTTGAAACATCTTATTGCCGCCACATTGAATATTGGGAATATTTGTTTGCATGCAGGTGTTGCTCTTCTCGTTTAGGCATTCACAATACACCGACTGTGCAACAATGGATGTATCCCAGCTGGTACCCTAAGAGTGCACTACTATTGACCAGGGCCCATAGGAAGCTATGAAGGGAAAAGGGTGCCATTTGGGACACAGGTTATGTTATTCATTACATCACCTTTCCCCTACAAAACAAAAAGGCTTGTTTTTGAGAGTACCGAATTAGAATCTGTTGTATCCCAGTGTATAGAAGACATAGTTAGAATCTGTTGTCTCTGTCACGTTCGCTGCCTTCAAACTCCCTATCATAAATGAGCCAAGGCACAGCGTGCATGTAATTCCACATCTTTAATCGAAGTGAAACCTTTCACACAAAAAACAGGTAAACAGAATCAGAACGTGGCGCACACAAACACTCACAGAAAATAAATAATTACCCACAAACACAGGTGGGAAAAAGGCTGCCTAAGTATGATCCCCAATCAGAGACAACGATAGACAGCTGCCTCTGATTGGGAACCATACCAGGCCAAACAAAGAAATAAGAAAACTAGATTGCCCACCCAAATCACACCCTGACCTAACCAAATAGAGAAATAAAAAGGCTCTCTAAGGTCAGAGCGTGACAGTCTCCCAGTGTATAGAAGACACAGTTAGAATCTGTTGTTTCCCAGTGTATAGAAGATACAGTTAGAATCTGTTGTTTCCCAGTGTATAGAAGACACAGTTAGAATCTGTTGTTTCCCAGTGTATAGAAGACACAGTTAGAATCTGTTGTTTCCCAGTGTATAGAAGATACAGTTAGAATCTGTTGTTTCCCAGTGTATAGAAGACACAGTTAGAATCTGTTGTTTCCCAGTGTATAGAAGATACAGTTAGAATCTGTTGTTTCCCAGTGTATAGAAGACACAGTTAGAATCTGTTGTTTCCCAGTGTATAGAAGACAGTTAGAATCTGTTGTTTCCCAGTGTATAGAAGACACAGTTAGAATCTGTTGTTTCCCAGTGTATAGAAGATACAGTTAGAATCTGTTGTTTCCCAGTGTATAGAAGACACAGTTAGAATCTGTTGTTTCCCAATGTATAGAAGACACAGTTAGAATCTGTTGTTTCCGAGTGTATAGAAGACACAGTTAGAATCTGTTGTTTCCGAGTGTATAGAAGACACAGTTAGAATCTGTTGTTTCCCAGTGTATAGAAGACACAGTTAGAATCTGTTGTTTCCCAGTGTATAGAAGGCAGTTAGAATCTGTTGTTTCCCAGTGTATAGAAGACACAGTTAGAATCTGTTGTTTCCCAGTGTATAGAAGACGCAGTTAGAATCTGTTGTTTCCCAGTGTATAGAAGACGCAGTTAGAATCTGTTGTTTCCCAGTGTATAGAAGACACAGTTAGAATCTGTTGTTTCCGAGTGTATAGAAGACACAGTTAGAATCTGTTGTTTCCCAGTGTATAGAAGACACAGTTAGAATCTGTTGTTTCCCAGTGTATAGAAGACAGTTAGAATCTGTTGTTTCCCAGTGTATAGAAGACACAGTTAGAATCTGTTGTTTCCGAGTGTATAGAAGACACAGTTAGAATCTGTTGTTTCCCAGTGTATAGAAGACACAGTTAGAATCTGTTGTTTCCCAGTGTATAGAAGACACAGTTAGAATCTGTTGTTTCCCAGTGTATAGAAGACACAGTTAGAATCTGTTGTTTCCCAGTGTATAGAAGACACAGTTAGAATCTGTTGTTTCCCAGTGTATAGAAGACACAGTTAGAATCTGTTGTTTCCCAGTGTATAGAAGACACAGTTAGAATCTGTTGTTTCCCAGTGTATAGAAGACACAGTTAGAATCTGTTGTTTCCCAGTGTATAGAAGACACAGTTAGAATCTGTTGTTTCCCAGTGTATAGAAGACACAGTTAGAATCTGTTGTTTCCCAGTGTATAGAAGACAGTTAGAATCTGTTGTTTCCCAGTGTATAGAAGACACAGTTAGAATCTGTTGTTTCCCAGTGTATAGAAGACACAGTTAGAATCTGTTGTTTCCCAGTGTATAGAAGACACAGTTAGAATCTGTTGTTTCCCAGTGTATAGAAGACACAGTTAGAATCTGTTGTTTCCCAGTGTATAGAAGACACAGTTAGAATCTGTTGTTTCCCAGTGTATAGAAGACACAGTTAGAATCTGTTGTTTCCCAGTGTATAGAAGACAGTTAGAATCTGTTGTTTCCCAGTGTATAGAAGACAGTTAGAATCTGTTGTTTCCCAGTGTATAGAAGACACAGTTAGAATCTGTTGTTTCCCAGTGTATAGAAGACAGTTAGAATCTGCTCCTTGTTAAGAGGCAGAGCCTGGACATCTGTGAGTAGGGAGAGAGAACTAGAGCAAGGGAAAGCGAGAAAACAAGGGAATGATAAAGACAGAAAGGGATGGAGAGGAGTGAGAGCAGCCTGTTACCCCCTATAGTCATTCAGCACAGATGGACAGACCAGCTTGTAGTCTGTATTTAATAGTACATTCACAAAGGACCCTTAGGTTTTTCCAGTCGGTCAATGTTCTGATTTGTTCCACAGCCGTTAGGGTGCCAGGTGTGGTATCTCGCTGGTACGTTCGGATGCTGGTGTTTTGCTATTGTGTATCACTAACTTGACCATCTGTTACTAATAATACAATCTAAAGAGCGAACATATCAAAGTGATGGTATTGTGTGATTCTGTATTAATGTGTTGTCATTGTGTGTGTTCTCCAGGCAGCTCCAACAGCAGCAGCAGGCAGAGCTGGAGGTCCATCAGAGGGACGGCCTGACAGCCTATGACCTATCACAGGTACCCCACAGGACCCCTATAGCTGCCCTTATTATACCTGCCTGTTCATAATATAACATATAACATTGTGTCTTCCCTATACCCAGTGTAGCCCACTTACCTGTCCATACTCCTGGCTTTTCATGCTAGACAGCTTCTGAAGCTGTTGATTGTATGTCATTAAAGGCCCAGTGCAGTCAAAAATGTGATTTCCTCTGTTTTACAGTGGGGCAAAAAAGTATTTAGTCAGCCACCAATTGTGCAAGTTCTCCCACTTAAAAAGATGAGAGAGGCCTGTAATTTTCATCATAGGTACACTTCAACTATTGTAGGATTTTTAATGAATTTATTTGCAAATTATGGTGGAAAATAAGTATTTGGTCACCTACAAACAAGCAAGATTTCTGGCTCTCACAGACCTGTAACTTCTTCTTTAAGAGGCTCCTCTGTCCTCCACTCGTTACCTGTATTAATGGCACCTGTTTGAACTTGTTATCAGTATAAAAGACACCTGTCCACAACCTCAAACAGTCACACTCCAAACTCCACTATGGCCAAGACCAAAGAGCTGTCAAAGGACACCAGAAACAAAATTGTAGACCTGCACCAGGCTGGGAAGACTGAATCTGCAATAGGTAAGCAGCTTGGTTTGAAGAAATCAACTGTGGGAGCAATTATTAGGAAATGGAAGACATACAAGACCACTGATAATCTCCCTCGATCTGGGGCTCCATGCAAGATCTCACCCCGTGGGGTCAAAATGATCACAAGAACGGTGAGCAAAAATCCCAGAACCACACGGGGGGACCTAGTGAATGACCTGCAGAGAGCTGGGACCAAAGTAACAAAGCCTACCATCAGTAACACACTACGCCGCCAGGGACTCAAATCCTGCAGTGTCAGACGTGTCCCCCTGCTTAAGCCAGTACATGTCCAGGCCCGTCTGAAGTTTGCTAGAGAGCATTTGGATGATCCAGAAGAAGATTGGGAGAATGTCATATGGTCAGATGAAACCAAAATAGAACTTTTTGGTAAAAACTCAACTCGTCGTGTTTGGAGGACAAAGAATGCTGAGTTGCATCCAAAGAACACCATACCTACTGTGAAGCATGGGGGTGGAAACATCATGCTTTGGGGCTGTTTTTCTGCAAAGGGACCAGGACGACTGATCCGCGTAAAGGAAAGAATGAATGGGGCCATGTATCGTGAGATTTTGAGTGAAAACCTCCTTCCATCAGCAAGGGCATTGAAGATGAAACGTGGCTGGGTTTTTCAGCATGACAATGATCCCAAACACACCGCCCGGGCAACGAAGGAGTGGCTTCGTAAGAAGCATTTCAAGGTCCTGGAGTGGCCTAGCCAGTCTCCAGATCTCAACCCCATAGAAAATCTTTGGAGGCAGTTGAAAGTCCGTTTTGCCCAGCAACAGCCCCAAAACATCACTGCTCTAGAGGAGATCTGCATGGATGAATGGGCCAAAATACCAGCAAAAGTGTGTGAAAACCTTGTGAAGACTTACAGAAAACGTTTGACCTCTGTCATTGCCAACAAAGGGTATATAACAAAGTATTGAGAAACTTTTGTTATTGACCAAATACTTATTTTCCACCATAATTTGCAAATAAATTCATTAAAAATCCCACAATGTGATTTTCTGGATTTTCTTTTCTAATTTTGTCTGTCATAGTTGAAGTGTACCTATGATGAAAATTACAGGCCTCTCTCATCTTTTTAAGTGGGAGAACTTGCACAATTGGTGGCTGACTAAATACTTTTTTGCCCCACTGTATATATATTTACATACTATGAGGTTGGAATAATACTGTGAAATTGTGAATATTATGATAATGCCCTTTTTTAGGGTAAGAGCTATTTGAAAAGACCGCCTGAAATTTCAACCTGTTTTTGGTGGGATGGGTTTTGGTCTGACTGGTGACATCACCAGGTGGTCAATTAGTTAATAATAAGAAAGAGTTCCAAACCTCTGCCAATAACAGCTAGTTTTCAGTTTTCCCCTCACAGAAATTGCTCTTTGCTAAGAAGCTATTTTTGTTTCTTTATGACAATTTTTTATTGAAAAATGGTTGCATTGGACATTTAAGAGGGCTCGACTGTATAACAGGCTTGGGGTCAATTCCATTTTTATTCAGTCAATTCAGGAAGTAAACAGAAATGGAATTATTCCTCAATGATTGTCTGAGGGAAAAAACATTGAAATTGGAATTTCAGTCTAGCTCCTGAACTGACTAAATTCAAATGGAATTGATCCCAACCTTGCTGTATAAATACACTTTCTAGGGTTTCATTAAGTGAAGATGTCCTTCCCTCCTCACTTTCCTCTAGCTGTTGACTGTACATCAGTAGGGTTTCATTAAGTGAAGATGTCCTTCCCTCCTCACTTTCCTCTAGCTGTTGACTGTACATCAGTAGGGTTTCATTAAGTGAAGATGTCCTTCCCTCCTGTCTTTCCTCTAGCTGTTGACTGTACACCCTTGTATAAATGAAGTTATCCTTCCCTCCTGTCTCCCTCCAGGTGCCCGTTCCCAGTGTGGGAGGAGGGGTTCACGAGGCGGGCAAGAACACTGACAAGACGGACACCATGTTCTCACAGGAGAGAGACCCGCGCTTTGCTGACATGTACTCCGGCATCTCTGGCTGTACGACATCTAGTTATTTTCTCACCTCTACTCGTCTTTGTGTGTGTGTGTGTGTGTGTGTGTGTGTGTGTGTGTGTGTGTGTGTGTGTGTGTGTGTGTGTGTGTGTGTGTGTGTGTGTGTGTGTGTGTGTGTGTGTGTGTGTGTGTGTGTGTGTGTGTAGATAAGCGTTAATCAGCCAGTGTGTGTTGAAAGGCCCATGGTAGACGGTTGGTTGTGGTGGTGGTCTTTCATCCAGGGGAGAAATGTAAAACAACCTCCACACAATTCAATCAGAACTGGACTTTCTCTCTCTCGCTCTCTCTCCATTCCTTCCCTCTTTCTATCTCTCCATTCCCTCCCTCTCTGACTGTGGTGTATTTTATCTCTCTCTGAATGTCTCTGTCTGTCTCTCCCTCCCTATCTCTGTCTGGCTCTGTCTCTCCCTCCATCTCTCTCTTTCCCTCTGTCTTTCTCTCTGTATGTCTCTCTGTCTCTGTCTACCTCTCTCTGTCTGTCTCCCTCTCGGTCTCTGTCCCTCCCTCCCTCTCTTTGTCTCTGTCTCTCTCCCCCTCTGTCCGTCTCCCTTTCTCCGTCCCTCCCTCTCTGTCCGTCTCCCCCTCTCTGTCTGCCTCTCTTTCTGTCTGCTTTTCTTTCTCTCTAATGTCTCCGAATGTCTCTCTGAATGTCTCTCTGAATGTCTCTCTGAATGTCTCTCCCTCTGAATGTCTCTCAGAATGTCTCTCCCTCTGAATGTCTCTCTGAATGTCTCTCTGTATGTCTCTCCCTCTGAATGTCTCTCAGAATGTCTCTCCCTCTGAATGTCTCTCAGAATGTCTCTCTGAATGTCTGTCTGAATGTCTCTCTGAATGTCTCTCTGAATGTCTCTCCCTCTGAATGTCTCTCTGAATGTCTCTCTGAATGTCTCTCTGAATGTCTCTCCCTCTGAATGTCTCTCTGAATGTCTCTCTGAATGTCTCTCTGAATGTCTCTCCCTCAGAATGTCTCTCTGAATGTCTCTCTGAATGTCTCTCCCTCTGAATGTCTCTCTGAATGTCTCTCCCTCTGAATGTCTCTGAATGTCTCTCTGAATGTCTCTGAATGTCTCTCTGAATGTCTCTCTGAATGTCTGTCTGAATGTCTCTCTGAATGTCTGTCTGAATGTCTCTCCCTCTGAATGTCTCTCTGAATGTCTCTCCCTCTGAATGTCTCTCTGAATGTCTGTCTGAATGTCTCTCTGAATGTCTCTCTGAATGTCTCTCCCTCTGAATGTCTCTCTGAATGTCTGTCTGAATGTCTCTCTGAATGTCTCTCCCTCTGAATGTCCCTCTGAATGTCTCTCTGAATGTCTGTCTGAATGTCTCTCCCTCTGAATGTCTCTCAGAATGTCTCTCCCTCTGAATGTCTCTCTGAATGTCTGTCTGAATGTCTCTCCCTCTGAATGTCTCTCTGAATGTCTCTCTGAATGTCCCTCTGAATGTCTCTCCCTCTGAATGTCTCTCCCTCTGAATGTCTCTCCCTCTGAATGTCTCTCCCTCTGAATGTCTCTCCCTCTGAATGTCTCTCCCTCTGAATGTCTCTCCCTCTGAATGTCTCTCCCTCTGAATGTCTCTCTGAATGTCTCTCCCTCTGAATGTCTCTCCCTCTGAATGTCTCTCTGAATGTCTCTCTGAATGTCTCTCTGAATGTCTGTCTGAATGTCTCTCTGAATGTCTGTCTGAATGTCTCTCCCTCTGAATGTCTCTCTGAATGTCTGTCTGAATGTCTCTCTGAATGTCTCTCCCTCTGAATGTCCCTCTGAATGTCTCTCTGAATGTCTGTCTGAATGTCTCTCCCTCTGAATGTCTCTCAGAATGTCTCTCCCTCTGAATGTCTCTCTGAATGTCTGTCTGAATGTCTCTCTGAATGTCTGTCTGAATGTCTCTCCCTCTGAATGTCTCTCTGAATGTCTCTCTGAATGTCTCTCCCTCTGAATGTCTCTCCCTCTGAATGTCTCTCCCTCTGAATGTCTCTCCCTCTGAATGTCTCTCCCTCTGAATGTCTCTCCCTCTGAATGTCTCTCTGAATGTCTCTCTGAATGTCTCTCTGAATGTCTCTCTGAATGTCTCTCCCTCTGAATGTCTCTCTGAATGTCTCTCTGAATGTCTCTCTGAATGTCTCTCTGAATGTCCCTCTGAATGTCTCTCTGAATGTCTCTCTGAATGTCTCTCCCTCTGAATGTCTCTCTGAATGTCTCTCTGAATGTCTCTCCCTCTGAATGTCCCTCTGAATGTCTCTCCCTCAGAATGTCTCTCTGAATGTCTCTCTGAATGTCTCTCTGAATGTCTGTCTCTCCCTCTATACATCTCTCTCTATCTATAAACGGTGTGTGTATTGTGTGGTTCCAGCTGGTGAGAAGAAGATGATGGTTCCTTCGTCTACGGCGGGAGGTCAGCAGCTCTACTCCCAGAACTCTCCCTTCCAGCCCGGACACTCTGCCAAGAGCTTCAGGTACACCTCTCTGTGGGTCTGTGTGGGTCTCTGTGGGTCTGTGTGTACGTGCATGCATGCACATTAGCGTGTGTGTTTAAAGTTGAAAGCCGTAGGGAAAGACAGGGCCTCAGGTGATGGTTAAACAATTGAGCAGACTAGAGTTGACAGATGTGAACAGTTAAATGTGTTGTTAAAGTATAAATTAAATACGACCGTCTGCAGGGGCCTATATAAAGGCTCTCATGTCACACATTTACTTGGAATGCTGTCTGTCTGTCACACAGCTCCTCAGTGATCCATGTCCCGGGGGTGAACGATATCCAGCCGTCGGGATCGTCCAATCAGAACCTAGCTCAGATCTCCAGACAGCTCAACCCAGGACAGGTGGCCTGGACTGGCAACAGACCCCCGTTCTCTGGCCAGGTACACACACACACACACACACACACACACACACACACACACACACACACACACACACACACACACACCCACACACACACACCCAGGCCAGGCCAGGCCAGGTCTCTCACACACAGGACTAGCAACAGACCCTACCTTCTCAGGCCAGGTAAAACACACACAGGGCTAGTAACAGACCCTACCTTCTCAGGCCAGGTCTCTCACACACAGGACTAGTAACAGACCCTACCTTCTCAGGCCAGGTCTCTCACACACAGGACTAGTAACAGACCCTACCTTCTCAGGCCAGGTAAAACACACAGGACTAGTAACAGACCCTACCTTCTCAGGCCAGGTAAAACACACAGGACTAGTAACATACCCTACCTTCTCAGGCCAGGTAAAACACACACAGGACTAGTAACATACCCTACCTTCTCAGGCCGGGTCTCTCACACACAGGACTGGCAACATACCCTACCTTCTCAGGCCAGGTCTCTCACACACAGGACTAGTAACAGACCCTACCTTCTCAGGCCAGGTCTCTCACACACAGGACTAGTAACAGACCCTACCTTCTCAGGCCAGGTCTCTCACACACAGGACTAGTAACAAACCCTACCTTCTCAGGCCAGGTAAAACACACACAGGACTAGTAACAGACCCTACCTTCTCAGGCCAGGTCTCTCACACACAGGACTAGTAACAGACCCTACCTTCTCAGGCCAGGTCTCTCACACACAGGACTAGCAACAGACCCTACCTTCTCAGGCCAGGTCTCTCACACACAGGACTAGCAACAGACCCTACCTTCTCAGGCCAGGTCTCTCACACACAGGACTAGTAACAAACCCTACCTTCTCAGGCCAGGTCTCTCACACACAGGACTAGTAACAGACCCTACCTTCTCAGGCCAGGTAAAACACACAGGACTAGTAACAGACCCTACCTTCTCAGGCCAGGTAAAACACACAGGACTAGCAACAGACCCTACCTTCTCAGGCCAGGTCTCTCACACACAGGACTAGTAACAGACCCTACCTTCTCAGGCCAGGTCTCTCACACACAGGACTGGCAACATACCCTACCTTCTCAGGCCAGGTCTCTCACACACAGGACTAGTAACATACCCTACCTTCTCAGGCCGGGTCTCTCACACACAGGACTAGCAACAGACCCTACCTTCTCAGGCCAGGTAAAACACACAGGACTAGTAACAGACCCTACCTTCTCAGGCCAGGTAAAACACACACAGGACTAGTAACATACCCTACCTTCTCAGGCCAGGTCTCTCACACACAGGACTAGCAACAGACCCTACCTTCTCAGGCCAGGTAAAACACACACAGGACTAGTAACAGACCCTACCTTCTCAGGCCAGGTCTCTCACACACAGGACTAGTAACAGACCCTACCTTCTCAGGCCAGGTAAAACACACACAGGACTAGTAACAGACCCTACCTTCTCAGGCCAGGTCTCTCACACACAGGACTAGTAACATACCCTACCTTCTCAGGCCAGGTAAAACACACACAGGACTAGTAACAGACCCTACCTTCTCAGGCCAGGTAAAACACACAGACCTGAACATGTAGCAGATATGATTTGTGTTGTGAGTAGAGTCAGACAGAATCCAGAAATCTGAAACGAATTAAATATCTATAGAATCAATCCAGACGTGGTTCCATTCCAGATCTAATGCCTATATGTTGTAGGTGTTTTCTAGTCAGGCAGACGACACACTGATCACACACTGACTCCCATAGCTACTGCTACAGAATGTAGTCATCTCTGCTTTGGTTGACAACAGGAATCCTCTACTGTTAGCCAATAGCGTTTCAGTGGTCGTTATGCAGATTCTCTCTTTCTCCTCGCTTCAGTGAATCTCATCAGCAGAGCCTGATAATGGAGTGTGTGTGTGGTGTGTGTGTGTGGTGTGTGGTGTGTGTGCTGTGATCTGCATATCGGACCACACGACATGCGTGCTAAGGGGAGTGTGTTGAGCATATGGTGTTTAGCAGGCTCATCTGTCTTCTCCTCAACCTACACCAGTAACACACACACACACACGTCTCTCTGCTAGTCTAGTAAAACACACACGTCTCTCTGCTAGTCTAGTAAAACACACACGTCTCTCTGCTAGTCTAGTACAACACACACGTCTCTCTGCTAGTCTAGTAAAACACACACGTCTCTCTGCTAGTCTAGTACAACACACACGTCTCTCTGCTAGTCTAGTACAACACACACGTCTCTCTGCTAGTCTAGTAAAACACACACGTCTCTCTGCTAGTCTAGTAAAACACACACGTCTCTCTGCTAGTCTAGTACAACACACACGTCTCTCTGCTAGTCTAGTAAAACACACACGTCTCTCTGCTAGTCTAGTACAACACACACGTCTCTCTGCTAGTCTAGTACAACACACACGTCTCTCTGCTAGTCTAGTAAAACACACACGTCTCTCTGCTAGTCTAGTACAACACACACGTCTCTCTGCTAGTCTAGTACAACACACACGTCTCTCTGCTAGTCTAGTACAACACACACGTCTCTCTGCTAGTCTAGTAAAACACACACGTCTCTCTGCTAGTCTAGTACAACACACACGTCTCTCTGCTAGTCTAGTACAACACACACGTCTCTCTGCTAGTCTAGTACAACACACACGTCTCTCTGCTAGTCTAGTACAACACACACGTCTCTCTGCTAGTCTAGTAAAACACACACGTCTCTCTGCTAGTCTAGTACAACACACACGTCTCTCTGCTAGTCTAGTACAACACACACGTCTCTCTGCTAGTCTAGTACAACACACACGTCTCTCTGCTAGTCTAGTACAACACACACGTCTCTCTGCTAGTCTAGTACAACACACACGTCTCTCTGCTAGTCTAGTACAACACACACGTCTCTCTGCTAGTCTAGTACAACACACACGTCTCTCTGCTAGTCTAGTACAACACACACGTCTCTCTGCTAGTCTAGTACAACACACACGTCTCTCTGCTAGTCTAGTACAACACACACGTCTCTCTGCTAGTCTAGTACAACACACACGTCTCTCTGCTAGTCTAGTACAACATACACGTCTCTGCTAGTCTAGTACAACACACACGTCTCTCTGCTAGTCTAGTACAACACACACGTCTCTCTGCTAGTCTAGTACAACACACACACGTCTCTCTGCTAGTCTAGTACAACACACACACGTCTCTCTGCTAGTCTAGTAAAACACACACACGTCTCTCTGCTAGTCTAGTACAACACACACACGTCTCTCTGCTAGTCTAGTAAAACACACACTCTAAACTATTTTTCCTTTTCTCCCTCTCTCTATCCAGTCCACTAAGGCCCAGTCCAGTCCGTTTGGGATAGGCTCCGGCCACAGTTACCAAGGAGACCCATCTTCCTATAGCCCCCTGTCCTCCCCGGCCACCTCATCGCCCAGCGGCAACGCCTACTCTGGACTGGCCAACCGGAGCACGGCGTTCGGTAAGCACCAGCCAATCACAGCAAAGCATTCCATCAAAAAGATGTTAGTCTCATTCTCTTCCAGGATTTATCCAATCATGTTTGATCAGTGATAACATCAAAGGGTGTGTGTACACATACTCCGGAATGCTGGCCTTCTAGGCAGAGTTGCAAAGAAAAAGCCATATCTCAGACTGGCCAATAAAAATAAAAGATTAAGATGGGTAAAATAACACAGACACTGGACAGAGAAACTCTGCCTAGAAGGCCAGCATCACGGAGTCGCCTCTTCACTTTTGACGTTGAGACTGGTGTTTTGCAGGTACTATTTAATGAAGCTGACAGTTGAGGACTTGTGAGGCGTCTGTTTCTCGAACTAGACACTCTAATTACTTGTCCTCTTGCTCAGTTGTGCACCGGGGCCTCCCAGTCCTCATTCTATTCTGGTTAGAGACAGTTTGTGCTGTTCTGTGAAGGCAGTAGTACACAGCGTTGTATGAGATCTTCAGTTTCTTGGTAATTTCTCGCATGGAATAGCCTTCATTTCTCAGAACAAGAATAGACTGACGAGTTTCAGAATGAAGGTCCTTTGTTTCTGGTAATTTTGAGCCTGTAATCGAACCCAGAAATGCTGATGCTCCAGATACTCAACTAGTCTAAGGCCAGTTTTATTGCCTCTATAATAAGAACTACAGTTTTCAGCTGTGCTAACACAATTGCAAGGGTTTTCTAATGATCAATTAGCCTTTTAAAAGGATAAACTTGGATTAGCTAACACAACGTGGCATTGGAACACAGGAGTGATGGTTCCTGATAATGGGCCTCTGTACGCCGATGTAGATATTCCATAAAATAATCTGCCGTTTCCAGCTACAATAGTAATTTACAACATTAACAATGTCTACACTGTATTTCGGATCAATTTGATGTTATTTTAATGAACCAAAAAATGTGCTTTTCTTTCAAAAACAAATACATTTCTAAGTGACCCCAAACATTTTAAATACTGTTTATATATATACTGTTTATACCCTGCTAGGTTTGCAAAATTCCAGTAATGTTCCGTACATTCCCAAGTTTTCCAGAAATCCTGGTTGGATGATTCCCGGATTTCCTGCTCATTACCTCTTGATTCCAGGAACCTTCCAATCGGGATTTCTGGAAACCTTGGGATTTTGGGGAAAGTTACTTAACCAAACCTGGGTCCTAACTTACAAACCTGGGTCCTAACTTACAAACCTGGGTCCTAACCTACAGGTTTGGTGCAGACTTTGTTCCTGCCAAGCACTTGCTCACCTGACTCTTCTCTGATGAGTTGAACCCAAAGCCTGGGACAGCCTGTATCTTTCATGATTGGCCACTTGGGATCATGTTGAGGCTTTCACAGTGTTCTCTTGAAAAAGCCTGAAAATAGTAGGAATTGGACATGTCTGTTCTTGTCCTCATAGCCTGTGTCTGTGTGGTAGAGGCTTGGTTGAATGTGTGTGTGTGTGTGTGTGTGTGTGTGTGTGTGTGTGTGTGTGTGTGTGTGTGTGTGTGTGTGTGTGTGTGTGTGTGGTACATCTGGTGAAAGGCATGTTTTCTACTTGTCAGGTGTCGGCCCGTATCATCAAACTGTCTACGTTCTTCTATAGTGACATACCAGCTTACCTCTTAACATTCTGTTTGACATTCTAACATCCCTGTGGGACAACAGTGGGTCTTCATTAATGTGGCATGTTTCTCTCCTCTTAACGCTTCACTGGCTAAATCTGCTATACGTATATTTAACATCCACACACACCACGTTTAACACACACACACACACCACGTTTAACACACACAACACATTTAACACACACACACACCACATTTAACACACACACACAACATTTAACACATCCACACACACCACGTTTAACACACACACACACACACACACAACATTTAACACATCCACACACACCACGTTTAACCACTTTTACTTGTTGTAAATCCAGCCACAGTGTCCGATTTCAAAAAGGCTTTACGACGAAAGCAAACCAAACGATTATGTTAGGTGAGTGCCTATTCACAGCATAACACAGCCATTTTTCCAGCTAAAGAGAGGATTCACAAAAAGCTGAAATATAGATACAATTAATCACTAACCTTTGATGATCTTCATCAGATGACACTCATAGGACTTCATGTTACACAATACATGTATGTTTTGTTCGGTAAAGTTCATATTTATATCCAAAAATCTGAGTTTACATTGGTGCGTTACGTTCAGTAGTTCCAAAACATCCGGTGATTTTGCAGAGAGCCACATCATTTTACAGAAATACTCATTATAAATGTTGATGAAAATACAAGTGTTATGCATGGAACTTTAGATGCACTTCTCCTTAATGCAACCGCTGTGTCAGATTTCAAAAAAGCTTTACGGAAAAAGCAAACCATGCAATAATCTCAGGTCGGCGCTCAGAGCCCAATCAAGACAAAAATATATCCGCCATATTGTGGAGTCAACAGAAGTCAGAAATAGCATTATAAATATTCACTTACCTTTGATGATCTTCATCAGAATGCACTCCCAGGAATCCCAGTTCCACAATAAATGTTTGTTTTGTTCGATAAAGTCCATAATTTATGTCCAAATACCTCCTTTTGTTAGCGCGTTTAGTACACAAACTCAGGAGGTGCGGGCAAGTCCAGGCGAAAGTTCAGATGAAAAGTCATATTACAGTTCGTAGAAACATGTCAAACGAAGTACAGAATCAATCTTTAGGATGTTGTTATCATAAATCTTCAATAATGTTTCAACCGGAGAATCCCTTTGTCTGTAGAAATGCAATGGAACGCAGCTAACTCTCACTGAGCTCGTGGCACTCTGCCAGACCCCTGACTCAAACAGCTCTCATTATCCCCTCCTTCACAGTAGAAGCATCAAACAAGGTTATAAAGACTGTTGAAATTTAGTGGAAGCCTTAGGAAGTGCAATATGACCACATAGACACTGTATATTCGATAGGCAATGACTTGAAACACTACAAACCTCAGATTTCCCACTTCCTGGATGGATTTTTTCTCAGGTTTTTGTCTGCCATATGAGTTCTGTTATACTCACAGACATCATTCAAACAGTTTTAGAAACTTCAAAGTGTTTTCTATCCAAATCTACTATATGCATATCTTAGCTTCTGGGCCTGAGTAGCAGGCAGTTTACTCTGGGCACCTTATTCATCCAAGCTACTCAATACTGCCCCCAGCCATAAGAAGTTAACACATCCACACACACCACGTTTAACACATCCACACACACCACGTTTAACATATCCACACACACCACGTTTAACACACACACCACCTTTAACACATCCACACACACCACGTTTAACACACACACACACCACGTTTAACACACACACACACACCACGTTTAACACATCCACACACACCACGTTTAACACACACACACACCACGTTTAACACACACCACGTTTAACACACACACACAGCCATTACCCCTTTTACCCCATGACTTCAGATCGGGTGAGAGGATCCCAGGCACGCCAAATGAGGTTACCCAAACATGTGTGTATACACACACACACACACACACACACACACACACACACACACACACACACACACAGGAATGTGAAAACATTGTGAACATATCCTTTAGGGTGATTTTAGAAGTGAAGTGTTGACAGTACAGTGTACGTCCATGTCTTTTGGGATATGTTATGTAAAGTAAGATCATGTTTTAGCAATGTACCATCTCCACAAAGGAAACCTGATAACATACCTAAACCTCTCCATGTGGGCTGTGCACTGACTATCTCTGTTGGACTAGTCATTCATAGGGTAGAGGTTAAAGGTCAAAGCTAAATGTACTATGTGCTGGGGTTGCCTTGCAGTCCAACCAAGCGGAATGGAATCCACACCAGATATTCAGCAGCTACAGGGGGAAAGCAGAGTGTTTTTGATGACAGATGTTGCTGTCGTTACATATGAGATATTAAAAATGGAAAGGATTTGGGAAATAAGGACATGGTAAAAGAAATATACAATAGACAAAATCAGTGGATTAATTTCTCTCTGAAGACATGGTTTAGGGTAGTTAAGCAAAATAATTTAGACAGAGAGATCAAACTGCTGAGTTGGCCCGCATACGACCCCAGCTTCATCCCTGCAACTCAGGACAGCAGATTTAAACAATGGACGCAGAAAGGCATCACATCATTCAGTACAATTATAAGGAATGGGAACCTAGATAACTTCCAGGACTTAAGTAAAAAACATGGCTTGGATAAACAAGATTTTTACAGATACCTACAAGTCCGACACTATTTCTTAAGGGAGATAAAAGTGACTGACCCTCGAGCACCTCCAAAATTAATCCAAGTATTCACTAACGCATACAACTTGGAGTAACAAAAAAACGATTTCAAATCTCTACTTGGGTATTCAATCCTCAAAGAAACATTCTACAAACTATATTAAAAAGAAATGGGAGGAGGAACTTAATAACATTGAAATAACTGATGAAACATGGTTGAACATATTAGAGACTCAACAAAGCTCCACCAACTCAAGGTCATGGAGAGAATTCTGTTGGAAGAATGTTATACGTTTCTTCATAACACCTAAACTGAAATCAAAACAGACTGGCTCACCACACCCTTGTTGGAGAGAATGCGGTCTATTGAGGGCGGACCACTCTCATATCTTTTGGTCCTGCCCCGCAATCGAAACTTACTGGGGAGAAATAAGATCTAACATTGGAAAAATAATGGGATTTGACATAGAACAAACATTCATTTCTTTGTACTTGGGTGAAATACCAGATAACTTACACAATAGAGAAAAGTACCTCTTGAAGGTCCTACTGGCAGCCAGTAAAAAGGCTATCACTAGGAAATGGCTACAAAAAGACCCTCCCACAGTGACACAATGGATAGACATTGTAGAAGAAATACACCACATGGAGCGTATGACCTTTGCTTTAAGAACTCAACAGGAGAGAGGTCAGGAATACTGGGAGAAATGGGTTTCATACCTGGAAAAGGTCTAATTCAAAGATGCTAATGTAACTAATATGATATGATGATGAAGGTATGAAGTGCACTGTAACTGCCAGATCATTTTTGTTCTTTTATTTTACTTTATTTGTACTTTCTTTGTGTTCCTACAATAAAAACAAAGTATTAAAAAAAAATTAAGAAATGGAAAAGAACAGACGGCAGCACTTTCATAACCCTCTCCCCCTCAGTCGTCCAGAATCTGTCCAGGCTATAATTTACTGTTGGAGCAGAACATCTAGCTTGTGCATTTAAATAGTGTATTAGAATGTATTAGTAGTAGTGACACATCTCAGGGCGTCATAGATCTCTCTCTCCTCTGTCCTCTCTCCCTATTTCTCTGTCCTCCCTCTTTCTCTCTCCCTCTTTCTCCTCCCTCTTTCTCTCTCTCCTGTCTTTTTCTTAATCTCTCTCAGCTGGGGGGAATGGGTGTCTGGTCTAGCCATGACCATCTGATGAGCTTTTAATGGACAATCATTACACTAATGGACTAGTTCTCTATCCTTCTGTCTCTTTCTGTCTCTCTAACACACATACTCTCCCTTTGTCCTTTTGTCTCTTTATTTCTCTCTCCTCCGGGCTAGTCTTGGTGCAGAGACAGAGGTGAGGAGAGATATATTAAGAAATAGAAGTGAATTACAGCCGATCTGTTTCTCAGCACTTCTCATTTCCTCTGTCGTTGTGTGTTTTGTCATTTCCCTTTATTGTTGCGTTTGTTTACTTTGTCAGTCATTTACCGATTTGTTTCCATTCTATAAACAAACAATCATCCCTCTGCTCACCTGACTAATCGTTCCTCTCCTCCTTTATTTCTGCTTGCGTTCCTCCCTCCCCCCTCATTATTTACGGCAATAAGCTGTCAAGGTTCCGTGTGCTGAGGAGTGTGTTTATGGTCATCTCTCTCAGCAGCAGGATATGAGTTATGCTAGGGGATATATTGTAGAGATTATCAATCTGCTTCTGTTTAATGTGGAGAGACCCCCCACCCACCCACCCACCTCGCTCTCTCACACACACACACACACACACACACACACACACACACACACACACACACACACACACACACGAGAGAACTCATAGCTCTGAAATCATCCCCCTACAGGGTGTCATGCAGTGTGTTAGTGCACCAGACAGTATTTATCTCCCTGTGTGTCTGTCTGTCTGTCTGTCTGGCTCAGTATGTGTCTGTCTGTAGAGAGGAGAGAGGAAATGAAGTGGAACGACTGCTGCTGTGTTTCTCACTTGTGAGAGTGTGTGAGGTCATCACAGTGGGACACAGTCAGGCTGCTCGTCAATGCTCTGTGTGTGAGGTCATCACAGTGGGACACAGCCGCTCCTCAAAGCTCTGTCTGTGAGGTCATCACAGTGGGACACAGCCACTCCTCAATGCTCTGTGAGGTCATCACAGTGGGACACAGCCAGGCCGCTCCTCAATGCTCTGTGTGTGAGGTCATCACAGTGGGACACAGCCAGGCCGCTCCTCAATGCTCTGTGTGTGAGGTCATCCCAGTGGGACACAGCCAGGCCGCTCCTCAATGCTCTGTGTGTGAGGTCATCACAGTGGGACACAGCCAGACTTCTCCTCAATGCTCTGTGTGTGAGGTCATCACAGTGGGACACAGCCAGGCCGCTCCTCAATGCTCTGTGTGTGAGGTCATCACAGTGGGACACAGCCAGGCCGCTCCTCAATGCTCTGTATGTGAGGTCATCACAGTGGGACACAGATATCTCACTGTCTTTAATATTCCAGCTTGGAGGAACATGTAACTTAGATATCTCACTGTCTTTAATATTCCAGCTTGGAGGAACATGTAACTTAGATATCTCACTGTCTTTAATATTCCAGCTTGGAGGAACATGTAACTTAGATATCTCACTGTCTTTAATATTCCAGCTTGGAGGAACATGTAACTTAGATATCTCACTGTCTTTAATATTACAGCTTGGAGGAACATGTAGTTTACATGCCCCCAATACATCATACCACATACCTCAGTTTATTACCCAGTATGAGTTCTGCCTGTGGATTATTCCTGATGTGTGGCACAGATGGCACCCTATTCCCTATATAGTGCACTTTATAGGGCTCTGGTCAAAAGTAGAGCACTATATACAGTTGAAGTCAGAAGTTTACATACACCTTAGCTAAATACATTTAAACTCAGTTTTTCACAATTCCTGACATTTAATCTTAGTAAAAATTCCCTGTCTTAGGTCAGTTAGGACCACCCCTTTATTTTAAGAATGTGAAATGTCAGATGCTCTGTAGAGACAATTATTTATTTCAGGTTTTATTTCTTTCATCACATTCCCAGTGGGTCAGAAGTTTACATACACTCAATTAGTATTCGGTAGCATTGCCTTAAAATTGTTTAACTTGGGTCAAACGTTTTGGGTAGCCTTCCACAAGCTTCCCACGATAAGTTGGGTGAATTTTGGCCCATTCCTCCTGACAGAGCTGGTGTAAATGAGTCAGGTTTGTAGGCCTCCTTGCTCACACATGCTTTTTCAGTTCTGCCCACACATTTTCTATGGGATTGAGGTGAGGGCTTTGTGATGGCCACTCCAATACCTTGACTTTGTTGTCCTTAAGCCATTTTGCAACAACTTTTGAAGTATGCTTGGGGTCATTGTCCATTTGGAAGACCCATTTGTGACCAAACTTTAACTTCCTGACTGATGTCTTGAGATGTTGCTTCAATATATCCACATCATTTTCCTCCCTTATGATGCCATTTATTTTGTGAAGTGCACCAGTCCCTCCTGCAGCAAAGCATCCCCACAACATGATGCTGCCACCCCCATGCTTCACAGTTGGGATGGTGTTCTTTGGCTTGCAAGCCTCCCCCGTTTTCTTCCAAAAAATGGCCAAAGAGTTCTATTTTTGTTTGATCAGACCAGAGGACATTTCTCCAAAAAGTACGATCTTTGTCCCCATGTGCAGTTGCAAACCGTGGTCTGGCTTTTTTATGGCGGTTTTGGAGCAGTGGCTTCTTCCTTGCTGAGCGGCCTTTCAGGTTATGTCGATATAGGACTCGTTTTACTGTGGATATAGATACTTTTGTACCTGTTTCCTCCAGCATTTTCACAAGGCCCTATGCTGTTGTTCTGGGATTGATTTGCACTTTTCGCACCAAAGTACGTTCATCTCTAGGAGACAGAACGCATCTCCTTCCTGAGCGGTATGACGGCTCCGTGGTCCCATGGTGTTTATACTTGCGTACTATTGTTTGTACAGATGAACGTGGTACTTTCAGTCGTTTGGAAATTGTTCCCAAGGATGAACCAGAGTTGTGGAGGTCTACAATTTTTTTTCTGAGGTCTTGGCTGATTTCTTTTGATTTTCCAGTGATGTCAAGCAAAGAGGCACTGAGTTTGAAGGTAGGCCTTGAAATACATCCACAGGTACACCTCCAATAGATTCAAATGATGTCAATTAGCCTATCAGAAGCTTCTAAAGCCATGACAATTTTCTGGAATTTTACAAGCTGTTTAAAGGCACAGTCAACTTAGTGTATGTAAACTTCTGACCCACTAGAATTGTGATACAGTGAATTATATGTGACATAATCTGTATGTAAACAATTGTTGGAAAAATTACTTGTCATGCACAAAGTAGATGTCCTAACCGACTTGCCAAAACTATAGTTTGTTAACAAGAAATGTATGGAGGGGTTGAAAAATGAGATTTCATGACTCCAAGTGTATGTAAACTTCTGACTTCAACTGTGTACTAGGGTCCCAATAGGGAGGCCCAACTAGGTCTGTGTCTTTGTGCAGTGGTTGGACTGGAGACTGGTGCTGTATCACTTCATGGTGATTCTACAGTCACAGTATTGTCCGTTAGGAACACCTACGTGAAATATCAGACACCTTGGGTACACTCAGCAAATCAATACATTTATGAGTAGGATGTCTTCCTCGTTACAATGGCTCTGACACATTCGTGGTACAGAAACACACCCCAAACACTGATTTCTATTTGATAAATGACATGTCGCTCTAGGAAGCCAACAGCGCGTGGCTCCCTCTCTGCTCCTCTCAGATAAGGATTTATTGACTATTCATGTCAAGACTTCAAAGCTGTTTATGACGTCAGCTAGATAAAACATTGGTTTTACAGCCTACTAGCTACTGCATAACTTTCCCCTGTCTTGGTATGTAAGTGTTTTATGGGATAGGGGTGTGTGTGTGTGTGTGTGTGTGTGTGTGTGTGTGTGTGTGTGTGTGTGGTACATGTCCACATACATGAATGCAGAGCTGCATGTTGGTGCTGGCATCCAGCTCTCCAGAAACATTCCTAACAGCAGCCTCTCCCCTGGGGGAATATGTATTATTCCCTACATAGTGCACTACTTTTACATCAGGGCTGTCTATATATAGCACTATATAGGGGACAGGGTTCCATTTGGCATGTAGACATGTATTAGTGTTGGTCCTGTAGGGAACAGAGAACATTGATGACTATATCCTATCTGAACACCAAGGGTGGTGAAGGGTCACCTCACACTAACACAATGTGTTGCTGACTGCTCACTGTGTCTCTCCTCCTCCCCCCGTCCTCCCTCTCCTCCTCCCCTCCTCCTCCCCCCCTCCCTCCTCCTCCCTCTCTCTCTAGATGTGTCAGGAGAGGGCAGTCAGAGTGGGGGTCAGTTCCAGGGTCGGCCCAGTGAGGTCTGGTCCCAATGGCAGAACCAGCACCATGGCCAGCAGGGAGGAGAGCCACACTCACACCCTAACCCCTCCCAGACAGAGGTGTTCCAGGTAAGAGACACGCCCTAACCCCTCCCAGACAGAGGTGTTCCAGGTAATACAGAGACACACCCTAACCCCTCCCAGACAGAGGTGTTCCAGGTAACAGAGACACACCCTAACCCCTCCCAGACAGAGGTGTTCCAGGTAACAGAGACACACCCTAACCCCTCCCAGACAGAGGTGTTCCAGGTAATACAGAGACACACCCTAACCCCTCCCAGACAGAGGTGTTCCAGGTAACAGAGACACACCCTAACCCCTCCCAGACAGAGGTGTTCCAGGTAACAGAGACACACCCTAACCCCTCCCAGACAGAGGTGTTCCAGTTAAGAGACACACCCTAACCCCTCCCAGACAGCGGTGTTCCAGGTAACAGAGACACACCCTAACCCCTCCCAGACAGCGGTGTTCCAGGGAACAGAGACACACCCTAACCCCTCCCAGACAGAGGTGTTCCAGGTAATACAGAGACACGTCCTAACCCCTCCCAGACAGAGGTGTTCCAGTTAAGAGACACGTCCTAACCCCTCCCAGACAGAGGTGTTCCAGGTAATACAGAGACACGTCCTAACCCCTCCCAGACAGAGGTGTTCCAGTTAAGAGACACGTCCTAACCCCTCCCAGACAGAGGTGTTCCAGTTAAGAGACACGTCCTAACCACTCCCAGACAGAGGTGTTCCAGTTAAGAGACACACCCTAACCCCTCCCAGACAGAGGTGTTCCAGTTAAGAGACACACCCTAACCCCTCCCAGACAGCGGTGTTCCAGGGAACAGAGACACACCCTAACCACTCCCAGACAGCAGTGTTCCAGGTAACACAGAGAGACACTAACTCTTCCAGGTATCATGCACACCAATCCCAAGCTCCAATATCCTACAGTAATCCATGTGTGTGGGAGGCGGGACGAGAGGTCACCTTGGACGCACTGGGCTTCAATGGCTGATTTCCTCTCCTTCCCTGGCCTGAGCCCAGTGTACACAGTGCTGTCTGATATGGCTCCACATGAAAGTCTGTGTCCCTGATCCTGACCTTTCCTCTCTCCCTCCCCGTCTGTCTCTCTGTAGGACATGTTGCCGATGGCAGGAGACCCAACACAAGGAACAGCCAACTACAACATTGAAGACTTTGCTGATCTGGGCATGTTCCCTCCCTTCTCCGAGTAGAACCCTTTAACATTCTATCAATGGAACACTGCTCTGTTCTTCCACTAGAACCCTCTGATAGTGGAAAAGGAATAGAACACAATGTGCTGGTTCCTTCATGGCTCCCCAACCTCACACACACCCTTTATGACACACACCCTTTATCACACAGTGAATGTCCAGATGCACCCTCTCATAAACACTCTGACACCTCTTTCCTTTACGAGAAGAGAGTTGCTTCTATACAAGACTGGGACATTGCTAGTGGTGTACTGACCTTTTCCTTTGTAATAATGTCTTCATTCACTTAAATGATGCCTGTTCTTTTAACAAAGGCTTGTCAATTTAAAGGTGCAATCTGTAACGTTAATTTCCCCTAGTGGCATCTTGAAGTACTACAAAATATGCCAAGAAGCAGTAAAAAATACAAAGCCTAGAAAATTCACCAGTGCAGATTCCCCCCCCCCCCCCCCTTCCGTTTGCAAACAATTGCAGAGGCAGGCAGCACTTTTGGGGGGGGGAAACAAAAGTTACAGATTGCACCATTTAAGCTGCCAATATCCACTTTGCACTCCATTTGAAGTCTAGTCTGCCAAACTGCTCCGGGCCAAGAGACACTCACCACGCTGATCAATGTTGGTACCATCGATACGTATTATCATACAGTATGTCACTGCTGCTCCTCCCTCAGTATTACATTAAGCTTTATGCTGTAAATTATACCTATATGTAGTGATGTTCATAACACCTAGATAAAGCCTACGGAAGTCTAGAAGGATTCTGTGTAGAAAAAATACAAATAAAGATTTCACTCACCGGCAAAAGTCGCTAAGCTACAATGCTTAAGTGCACTTCATCGAAGCTAACCGCTAAAACTCACCAGCTTTCTAAAAAGGGAAAAACCGCCATACCGCCAAAGCAACGCAGTACAGTATATATACTAGTTTAGTGTATCCTTGTGGCTCTCGCTGCTCTACTTTATAACTTTATTATATTATTCTCTTTTCTGATTATTAACAGACTGAATTCTACTTTATAGCGAGGGAACTTTTACATGATAGATTGTGTACCGTGTCTCTGGTTAATGACTGATGGGACAGAATGATAGATTGTGTACCGTGTCTCTGGTTAATGACTGATGGGACAGAATCTACAACTGGAATCCTTTTGCTAAAAAAAAATCTAAAAATGTATGTTTCTGTAAATAATGTGATTTTTATGTTGACTCGTTACTTTTACACAGTATACGTTGTTTTTTGTGTAGGTTTATGTAGGTGTCATCAATGTGTGCAATGTGAGTACATATTTAACTATCGGTATTTAGTTTAGTCTTAATTGTACATTGAGTTTAAGGAACCTGTATAAAATTGTGTAAATGTTACTCATTATTTTTGTTTAACACATTTTTGTGCTTGTGAAAATAAATGTTTATTGGTTACGTGGCTTCTAATCAAAGAAGTGTTTCTGGGCAGATTTTTGTGTCATGGAATATAGTGCAGAAATAATAAACACAAAACCATAAAGTGCAAGAAGAACATTGGAGAACATGGAGGAAACATGGTTTTATTTCTAATTGTTCCAGACAAGTAAGTGTGCCATTGTTTGAGACACGTCCTTGTCCGGTGTTTTTGTAATGGAGACAATCTCCAATCTAGTCTAAAGATTAGATTTACCAAGGGATATGTTAGGTCTGTCTCTACTGTAGGTTTCCATTTCTTGTCAAAACATATAGTCATGAGAAGATGTGTGTGTGTTTATCACTCATTCATTGGAGTCCTCCCGAGTGCTGTCCTAGTGCCAGTAGCAACAGTGTGCCCTTCCTTTCTGGGAGGAATCAGGGTGGATGTGAGGGAGGTGCTGAGTTGGGATCTCTCCCATAGTTCACAGTCTGAAGGTGTGTGTGCTTGAGTACTTACTTGTGTGTGGTGATTTCACAGGCATCTCCCTCTGTCTTTCCACACAAGACAAGATTGGTGTGTGTCTGTTTTACTTTAGGTGGATGTGGTGGACTTACCGGGACATCTGCAGAAAGAACATCAAAATGGCTGTTTCAATAGTAAAATGGCTACCTCTTCCGTTCTCTTTCACGAACACACTGAGATGACTAGATATGAGGCAAAAAAATAAAACATTTAAACACTGCTGAACTTGAAAAAGGAAGTGACACAGTAAGAAAACCTTTTAATAACCGTAAGGTTACTCGAATCCCCGAGCTGACAAGGTAAAAATCTGTCGTTCTGCCTCTGAACAAGGCAGTTAACCCACTGTTTCTAGGCCGTCACTGTAAATAAGAATTTGTTCTTAACTGACTTGCCTAGTTAAAAAGGTTAAAGATAAATATTTGCTGAGGGAAGTGTAGCTGCACTGTCCTGACTTATATCTGGGGCCTCTTCCCTAGGAAGCCCTGCAATGGTGGCTTGAGTGCAGGATAAAAGATGGAAGGCTCCTTTTCTTCAGTCCAGGCCTCCAGGGCCGGACAAATCATTCACTTGAATGGGGACGTTCTATTCCTTCTATTTATATGCATGTAATCCTATCAAATAGGCGAAATCCGGATAGATAACTTCTGAAAAACTGGGCTCAGGTCATCAGAAATACTGCTGAGTTGCATCTTTCTCTCTGTTCAGAGAGTAATTCAAACCTGGCACATCAAGTGGGTGGAATCTTCCACCCACCATTATGAAATTAACTAGCAGGGAGGGGGGGAAGAAAAGCAGTGAAGGCCTGTAACACCAGGCTGGGGTTAACCGTGAGGTTAGCATTAACTCTGAGGGATCCAGGTAGATCCTCACTGAGATTGCAATATCACAGTGTCCGCGGTTCTAGATGACTACACTGGCCACATTCCAGGCTGACTGCATGCCAGATCTCACAACGACTGGATAGGTGTTTAACATATCAGCTAACCACATCATGTGATATAGCAGTCTGACGTGGCACACAACCATTGTTGATGCAATGCATGTAGTTGGCCTGGAACGTGAACAATACAAACTGAAATCCATGGGCATGACCGTGGTCACGTTCCAGGCTGATTATTGTAGTCATGTTGCACGCAGAAACCAATGGTTGTGTGCCACGTCATCAACTGTGCAGTCAAGCATCAGATTGCTATAGCATACCATGTGGTTAGCTGATACAGTATGTTTAACACCTATCAAGGCGTTGTGAAATCTGGCAGCCGACTGCAATGCAATGTAGTCAGCCTGGAACGTGGTCAATAGAGTAGGCCTATCAAAATACAAAGACAATTGATGCAGATAAGGGATATACACAAAAAAAAAAAAAAAAATGTGCAGTGGGCTAATTAACCATGCTCAGGTGCTGAGTAATGTTTCCTGAGACCTGAAGACTTGCGTTAGCCCGTTGAGCTAACACGGCCATCGGGGAGCTAACACGGCCATCGGGGAGCTAACACGGCCATCGGGGAGCTAACACGGCCATCGGGGAGCTAACACGGCCATCGGGGAGCTAACACGGCCATCGGGGAGCTAACACGGCCATCGGGGAGCTAACACGGCCATCGGGGAGCTAACACGGCCATCGGGGAGCTAACACAGTCTTGTGTCTCTCAGGAGACCTGTGTTTGAACCCTAGTCTTTCACACTTCAATGGGAATTTTACATTGAAAGGGCTTTTTTTGTCCAGGACTAAGCTCAATCTGTATCCGGGAAACCAGACCAAAGTGTATTGTTAATTAGAGTGTGTGGAATGTGTGACCTCCAAAGCACAGCCGAAGCAACACGATTCCCCAAGTAAACAGGTTGTTGGTGTTTTGGAGTTTGTTGCCGTTGTCTGTGCAGAAGAGCGTGATTCAAGCCTGTCAGCACACAGACTGACAGACAAACAGAAAGACAGACGCAAAACCCAGCCCTGGCAAACACGGCAGATTTCACACACACACACCACGGCGGATTCCAAATCTCATCTCAGTGGTGATTGCAGGGCCTGGAGCAGAGAGCTGTGTGAACGACATGCCTTTCTAAAGCACAGCATTAACAATACTTCAGCATGACTCTTTCAAATAAACACCAGGCTACCAGCTATGAGGTTATGACAATCAGGCATGATAGACTGTGGTAGATGCCAGACAAACACCAGTGCATGTAGCTACAGAAAGACCACGCCCCTAGTTAGTTATCTCTCTCAGAAATGTTTCAGAGTTTAGCAGATGTCAGATAGGTATTTACAGGCTAATCTTAGAGCGTGTCATGTCAGGTAGGAATGCAGGCCAGGAGAGCCATTGATAATTGACTACCTGTACATTGAAGACCTCGTAAATAGATTCTGGAGAGGTGTTACCAAGTGAGCTTGCCAGCGTGTTTGCGGTGTGTGTGAATTGTATATTCTGCAGGGTACTTTTCTACATTCCTCTCACTGTCAGATTACAACCTTGCTAAAAAAACATTTCCTTTTCCAGAGGGGAGTGTTTTCCAATGCTAGTCCTGTGGTGTCGTAGTCGGGGAAAAACACCTTAGAGCAGTGTTTGCCAAACTCCATCCTAAGGACCCCAAGGGCTGCATATTTAGATTTTTGCCTTAGCACTACACAGCTGATTCAAATAATCAAAGCTTGATGATTAGTTGAATCAGCTGTCTAGTGCTAGGGCAAAACCAAAACACAGGGGGTGTGTGGGGCCCAGAACCAAGTTTGGGTAACCCTGCCTTAGGACATCAATTATAACTGGTGTTACCCACTTCTATACATCAGCCACATTGTAGTGTTTCATGGTTGAGTGCTTTTACAGCACAGGTACATGAATATGATGGTTTCCTACCACACACACTGAGGGGCAGGAAGGAAAGGGCGCTCATTGGCTAGGAGCTTTACCCGCAGGCAGAATGTGTGACTTTGTTTCCTTGTCATATCTCTCACAGGAAGAGAGGCTTTAAAGAACAATTCTTTGGGGATGAACGGAATGAATTAGATTCTGCTTGTTTCATATTTTTCTCTCGATCTCACGTCGAGAGCCAGAGGCAGATTCTGGAGTCTTTTATGTCTTTTTCTGTGCATTCAACTGTTAAAGGTTCTACAGTGTATTTAATATGATGCCTAAAGCATTTCACTGCTGTCTTATTCAGGTGTTTGTAGCTTCAGGACATTAAAACTAGTACCATTAGTAACATACTTGTGTACTTTATCCAATCAGTGTAACACCTTACCAGCAGCTAGGCTACTAGCTGAAGGCTGAATACAACAATCTGCTGAAGTCACCAATGACCATTTGCCTAAGTAAATAAATATAATTTGTCATTTTAACGTCAATTGGATGATTTACACTAAAGGTTATTGAGTTAAACTCATTCAATTAAAGTCAAACCTCTGTCTTTTAACCCCAGGGGAGTGAGGTTGCTGAAAGCAGGAATCCTCCCCCGGCCTTCTATCCTGATCGGCCCAGGCCCCGGCTGGACTGAACCCAAGGAGGAGGTATGCAGGGCTGGTGTCTGCCAGGGGCCTTCTGGGGGTCAAATCTCCTCCAGCTGGGAGCCTATCAGTGTGGGAAACCGTGGGGGTCAAATATGTGCGTGATTGCATGTCAAATCAAAGTTTATGGGTCACGTACAGAGATTCCCAGATGTTTTCTCAGGTGCACTGAAATGCTTGTGTTTCTAGTTCCAACAGTGCAGTTATAATACCTAGCAATACAAAACAATACACACATAATCCATAAAGTAAGAATAAAGAAATTAAGAAATATCAGAACGAACAATGTCAGTCTGGAATATATACACACACACACACACACACACACACACGACCAAAAGTATGGGGACACCCGCTCGTCGAACACATTCTCATTTAAACCACTCCAGCCGACGCTTGGCATTGCACATGGTGATCTTAGGCTACTTGGCCATGGAAACCCATTTCATGAAGCTCCCGATGAACAGTTCTTGTGCTGATGTAGCTTCCAGAGGCAGTTTGGAACTCAGTAGTGAGTGTTGCAACCGAGGACAGACGATTGTTACACGCTTCAGCACTCGGAGGTCCCGTTTTGTGAGCTTGTGTGGCCTACCACTTCGCGGCTGAGCCGTTGTTGCTCCTAGACGTTTCCACTTCACAATAACAGCACTTACAGATGACCGGGGCAGCTCTAGCAGAGCAGAAATGTGACAAACTGACTTGTTGGAAAGGTGGCATCCTATGATGGTGCCACGTTGAAAGTCAAATGAGCTCTTCAGTATGTGCTATTCTACTGCCAATGTTTTTCTATGGAGATTACATGGCTGTGTGCTCGATTTTAGCCATGCTGGTTAAGTGTGCCTTGAATTCTAAATAAATCACAGATAGTGTTACCAGCAAAGCACCCCCACATCATTAACCTCCTCCTCCATGCTTCACGGTGGGAACCACACATGCGGTGATCATCTGTTCACCTACTCTGCGTCTCACAAAGACACGGCGGTTGGAACCAAAAATCTCAAATTTGGACTCATCAGACCAAAGGACCGATTTCCACCGGTCTAATGAACATTGCTCGTGTGTCTTGGTCCATGCAAGTATCTTCTTGTTATTAGTGTCCTTAAGTAGTGGTTTATTTGCAGCAATTTGACCATGAAGGCCTGATTCACGCAGTCTCCTCTGAACAGTTGATGTTGAGATGTGTCTGTTACTTGAACTCTGTGAAGCATTTATTTGGGCTTCAATTTCTGAGGCTAGTAACTCTAATGAACTTATCCTCTGCAGCAGAGGTAACTCTGGATCTTCCTTTCCTGTGGCGGTCCTCATGAGAGACAGTTTCATCATAGCGGTTGTTTGTTTTTGCGACTGCACTTGAAGAAACTTTCAAAGTTCTTGACATTTTCCGGATTGACTGACCTTCATGTCTTCAAGTAATATTGGACTGTCTTTTCTCTTTGCTTATTTGAGCGGTTCTTGCCATAATATGGACTTGGTCTTTTACCAAATAGGGATATCTTCTGTATACCACCCCTACCATGTCACAACACAACTGATTGTCTCAAACTCATTAAGATGGAAAGAAATTCCACAAATTAACAAGGCACACCTGTTAATTGAAATGCATCCCAGGTGACTACTTCATGAATCTGGTTGGCAGAATGCCAAGAGTATGCAAAGCTGTCATCAAGGCAAAGAGTGGCTACTTTGAAGAATCTCAAATATAAAATATATTTTGATTTGTTTAACACTTTTTTGGTTACTACATGATTCCATATGTGTTATTTCATAGTTTATGTCTTCACTATTATTCTACAATGTAGAAAATAGTAAAAGTAAAGAAAAACGTTGAATGAGTAGGTGTGTCCAGACGTTTGACTGGTACTGTTTATAATGTGTGTACATGAATAGAAAAGGTGTGTACAGCACTAGTTATAGAGGATGAGCCATGACTAGATTACACTATATACATAGAAAGTGGGTTAAACAGTATGTAAACATCATTAATGTGACCAGTGTTCAATGACTATGTACGTAGGGCAGTAGTCTCTAAGGTGCAGGGTAGAGTACCGGGTGGTAGTTGGTTAGTATCAGTGACTAAGGTCCAGGGCAGGGTACTGGGTGGAGGTCGACTAGTGGTAACTGTTTAACAGTCTGATGGCCTGGAGATAGAAGCTGTTTATTAGTCTCTCTGTCCCAGCTTTGATGCACCTCTACTGTCTCCTCCTTCTATATGGTAGTGGGGTGAACAGGCCGTGGCTCAGGTGGCTGAGGTCCTTGATGATCTTCTTGGCCTTCCTGTGACACTGGGTGCTGTAGATGTCCTGGAGAGCAGGCAGTGTGCCCCCGATGTTGCGTTGGGCTGACTACACCAACATCTGGATAGCCCTGCGGTTGCGGACGGTGCAATTGCTATATCAGGCGGTGATACAACCCGACAGGATGCTCTCAATGGTGCATCTGTTGAAGTTTGTGAGGGTCTTAAGGGCCTAGATGAATTTCTTCAGCCTCCTGTTGCGCCTTATTCACCACACTGTGTGTGTGAAGGGACTATTTCATCTCTTCAGTGATGTGCACGCTGAGGAACTTTAAGCTGTTGACCCTCTACTGCGACCTTGTCGATGTTGATGAGGGCGTGCTCTCTCCGTTGTCTCCTGTAGTCCACAATCAGCACCTTCATTTTGTTGACGCTGAGGGAGAAGTTATTTTCCTGGCACCACTCCACCAGGGCGTTTGTGTGTGTGTGTGTGTGTTTGTTTGCGTAATGGAGCATGTGTGGACTCTTCAGACGATAAGCGTGCAGCTTGCCTGAGAATGGAATCCCATAGGCCCATTAAGGCACCATTCCTACAGAAAATGAATCCGTCTCGATCTAAGTGCAGATGCTGGCGCCCAAATCCACCCCCCTGCAAGACATCTCAGATCAAAAAACAATGGACTTTGGCTGCTTGTCTAGGTGTCATTGAGTGTGTCTTTGCTCTTCTGTGGGAATGAGTGCTTTGATAATGGAAGTCTAATATCGGGGCAAGAACGTCACATTCAGTACTGTTGTTGCGCTAGCATAGCTGTGACTGCAGTCTGATGACCTCAGATTGTTGTTGTTCCGGGGGGTGATCATAGCCGTAAAACATCTCTCTTCTCCATCTCCCCAGTGGGTAAAGTATCATTTGTCGTGGTCCCTTTGATCGTTAAGTGCCGCATAATGGATGTTTCCTCTCTCTAGCTGAAATGAACACTGTTATTTAACTCTGAGGATTTTAGATGAAGTCCCTCAGTGGTTGGTAGTGATGTGATTGTGGAGCGTGTGTGTGTGCGTCTGAATGTTTGTATGATCTGTATGTGTGTGTGCCTGAGAACGCTTCTCTTCCCAGAAGGAGTGAGTCAGGTACTGTTGAGTAATCAGCTGAATTGGCTCCCTCCATTGTTGATGTGAATACTGTGTGGCTATGGTGAAGGAACCAGGTTATATTAGTGTCTTTGACGTTGCCTGAACAAAAGCCTTGGGAGAGTCCTGGTCAATTGCGAACGTAAGCTACCCGGTGACTTCTCCCTGTTTGCTCAAAGCCCTTTTTATTGCACCATCTGGGTGCGTCGGCTACTGTCTTGTTATGCTAATACAAGAGGGTTACGTCCCAAATGGCACCCTATTCCCTATATAGTGCACTGTTATGAAACACAGCTGACCAGCCCTTGTCAAAAGTAATGCACTATATAGGGAATAGGGTGCCATTTGGGTTGCAATCTAGGATATGGCAATGAAAGGATTTACGGTCCCCAGCATTGAGTGAACCGGAAATTGGAGTTTAGTTTTTGGGCAGGGATTTCCCCCTGGCAGACGATAGGCATGACAGGGAGAGGGAGGGGAGCAAACACATACAGGAAGTAGATGCTGATAGAGTTGGCAGAGAGAAGAGGTACGGGATGGGAGTGCTGATGCACAAAGCGGGAAGCTGGCTAGAGTGTGAAAGGCGTCATATCCTCATTGTGCCCTCTGAAAGAACAAGCTATGGTTATGACACACAGCTGGTTATGACATGTTATGAAACACAGCTGGTTATGACATGTTATGAAACACAGCTGGTTATGACATGTTATGAAACACAGCTGGTTATGACATGTTATGAAACACAGCTGGCTATGACATGTTATGAGACACAGCTGCTTATGACATGTTATGAAACACAGCTGGTTATGACATGTTATGAAACACAGCTGGTTATGACATGTTATGAAACACAGCTGGTTATAACATGTTATGAAACACAGATGGTTATGACATGTTATGACACACAGCTGGTTATGACATGTTATGACACACAGCTGGTTATGACATGTTATGACACACAGCTGGTTATGACACAGCTGGTTATGACATATAGCTGGTTATGACACAGCTGGCTATGACATGTTATGACACACAGCTGGTTTTGACCAGTGGAAGGTAAAAGCACTTAAACGATCCCACCTTTTTATTTTGTGCGTATGGTTAACCCACCTTTTGCAGAAAAGTGCAAAGTATAGTGAAGTATAGGGAGCTATACTTTACTCACCCCGACCAGCGTTTTCCCACCTTTTTATTAGCACTACATCACTAGTTATGATAGTCTCCTTATCACACTCTCTCCACAGTATGCCTCTTCCTTTGTCTCTCTCTCCCTATTTTTGACATCTTTCTCATTCTCTCTCATGTCTCTGGCCTCTCACTCCCCACCCATCTCTTTTTCTCTGGGCACTTGCTCCCTCACCTCCATTAAACCTGTAATGGATTTAACGAGGTGGCGGTACGAAATGATGAACTAGTCAACCTCACATAAAACCTCACATAAAAACCTACTTTAAAGTTGTTTGGCGTAAGAACAAAGTCTTGTTGTTGCAGTCTAGTATTTGTCTAGTCGATTTAATAGATATGGCGCTGTACACATTTTAGTGGTAGCCATTGTAGGTCTAGCATGAAAATAATGTTTGTTTAAAGTTGAGAACTCTTCCAGATATTGCTGTCATAAGGATGACACTCTTAAAAAGTCCTTTGTTTAAGACTGAAAGTCAGACAGCCATTTTAGCACCACGTGTTGATATGCATTTGCAGTGATTGTGTGTCTGGGTGACTGTTACCAAATCCTTTGGGCTGGGTTGTGAGTGGTGAATTGGTGTAAGTACAGGCCTTAGCACCACCCAGAGTGGCCTCTAGACTTCCAAAATAAAGGGTCTTATGAAAGAATGTGTTCCTTTAAAAATACATTCTGCTTCGTTTGATTACACTTACTGTTTCAAATGTAGAGTTCTCTTCTTCTCACATCTACCACAGGCACAGCTGAGTATATTGACATGAGATACCATCAGAATAAAAATACTGCAATGTGTCAAAACATGGGATGGATTATTGTGCAGACAGCTTGGCAGCAAGAGGTCTGTTATAGCAGAAATTCAAGACGGTGATTGTTGTCCCTGCTTGTGACCGGACTTTAACCCAACCCTCCATACTCATCGGCCTCAGAGAGACAGATCTAAACCGCTCTCTCTCATAGCTGGAATCAGATCTGTTTAAACAAATATTCACTCCAGGTTAAAAAGTTGCCCTTTGGCACTGATCTAGGATCAGCTTACCCCTCTCGACATCCAACTCTTAACCACTAAGGGGACACTCAAAACTGGCCTAAGATCAGTCTCATACTACTCTGCAAACAAATCATATGGAGGGGAAGCCATGCCATTATCTTCCCAGTTGGGTAGAGGCAATGATCAGCAGGCTGTCTTTGTATCTTATTTGTCTTGGGATAGACAAACCCTTGTTCTGTCTTAAAGGGCAGAATTTCATAACTAGAGGGCAGCTTGTGCAACTGAACCAACTTGCCGCCCACCAGTACACATTTTCATTGTAGCCCCGGACAAACACTCCTCATTCAACTCACTGATGGCTTAATGATTAGTTGACGGGTTGAATCGGGTGTGCTTGTCCGGGGCTACAGTACAAATGTGTACTGTTGGGGGAACTCGAGGACTGGAGTTCAGAAACACGGTTCTAATGCATTTGATCAGCTGATTTTCATAATAAAATGTCCTAAGAAAAGGAACTCTACAGTTGCTTCGTACATTTTTGGACTTCTGAAGCGATGCAATGTACCCATTGATTCTTGAAGAATATAACTTATGCCTCATGAACTTAGTTCAACTGTCATACCCCATCAGAACCCAGAATATAAGCTTGTTTCACTCCAATGTTTGAAAAACAAAGTAAATGTAAAAACACCATATAGCCTATCATTTTGATATTATGGATCGTCAGTCCTTGCATCCATAGCTCTGTCTATGAATCTGAGAGTGGTTCCATTTCTCCAGCCCTAACCCTCCATCTTTTTAACGAAACAGGGGTGGGGAAAATGCTTTATTGTTTCAACTGCTGATTTTTGCTTTAAACCGGGCATTACTAGCACGTATTAAACTAAATGTTTAATCTCTAATGGCTTTGCTAATGAGGCTTTTGTAAACTTGAAATGTGTGAACTTGTTCAAATGTCTTACTAGTGCTTTTGCTCAAGTGCAGTGTGTGACATGCACTTTGCTCAGGGCCCAGATCGTGTTACATGATATGAAACAAGGGACATGGTGGCCAATCTGGCCATTGCTAATTTCTCCCAGTTTCTCCCACACTGAAACTAAGAGAAAGACACAACATCTGATAACTACTAGGACTCAGAACAACGTGCCTGCAAGATGATCAGGGTTTAATCTGACATTCATTTCTCTGGTTCATCTTTCATCCCAGGATGATGATGATGTGTATTGCCACTGTCTGAGGTTAAAGATCTGCTTCGATTGGACAACTAGACATTTGATACAGTTAAAATGATCCCTGTCCGTCTCCTTCCATCCATTTGAGAATGCGCTTCAACGTATACAAACAAGAGGAACATAGGGCAGAGGATGAAAGAGGTGTGTGCGTTGTGCATACCTACCTAGGGATGATGAAGGGCAGATGATGACGAGGAGAGTAGGTTCATGACATTCTAGGATGCTTCTCTTTTAACATGTGCATGACTGAGTGACTGGTAGATGCCTAGACTACAGAACACACTAACATGTGAGTGACTGGTAGATGCCTAGACCACAGAACACACTAACGTGTGAGTGACTGGTAGATGCCTAGACCACAGAACACTGTAACATGTGAGTGACTGGTAAATGCCTAGACTAGAGAACACACTAACATGTTATTTATATGGTGCATATGGGTATCAGTGGAGGTTGCTGAGGGGAGGGCAGCTCATAATGGCATCAAACACATGGAAACCATGTTATTACCAGCTATTACCACGAGCCCATCCTCCCCAATTAAGGTGCCACCAACCCCATGTGATGGGCACATGCCTCCACTTTACAGCTGCATGGGGCTCTACATGGGAATTGAAGTTATGCTTATCTCCTCTGAATATTAAACAGATGGGTTGGAGCAATCGGCACTTTATACTCCACTTAATTTCCCAGGCAGCCGAGTGGTTTTCAGACAAGTCCCAGGCCACGTCTCTCTGCACCCTGCCAGCTTTAAGCACATTAGTCTATCTGGTCATGTGCTTCACCCTTCTAGCTATGATAAATCCAGCCCAGTCTCGACTCCATATGGTTATTACTGATTATGGCAGTGTGTCCGAGTGAGTGTTTGAGATTGCAATGTGTGTTTGTGTAACGTTGGTGGATCCCCACCAGAGGGATTCTATGATACTGCAGAAACACTGCAGAAACACCACTCCCAACACACACACAAGAAAAGGATGCAAGTTGCAACCTCTATGGTAGGGGTGTCAAACTCATTCCATGCAGGGCCTGGTGTCTGCAGGATTTGGGTTTTTCCCTTTCAATGAAGCCTTAGACAACCAGGTGTGGGGAGTTCCTTACTAATTAATGACCTTAATTCATCAATCAAGTACAAGGGAGGAGCGAAAACCCGCAGGCACTCGGCCCTCCGTGGAATGAGTTTGACACCTGTGCTCTATGGTATTCAAATATGCTTTCATGATAATTCACTTTTCCACTTACCAGGAATACTTGTGTTAAGAATTAACTACAATTCAGGTGAGAGGACTAGACTTGAATGCAACACTTTAACTAGTTGCCTTATACACAGATCCCTAGCAACTCAACAAGCACCAGCTGCTACTAATTGCCAATCAGCCTCCACACTCACCTTAATCACCACTGCCTCCCTACCTAAACCTGACCAAACTAACATTCCTCCTCTTTGCTCTGTAGTGCATGTCAAGTTACTAGCCTTATCAAGTTGTGCATCCCATCTCCACCTTCTAGCTAGTATCTCTTAGGTTCTTCCACAGATCTCCGGATTGCCATCACCACAGCAACCTAACGACGATGTCTACCTTAGACTCCAAGCCCCACTCTACAGAGTCCACTGATCAAGCATGAGCTGCCCAATTCTGTACCACCATGAAAATAAAATTCAAAACCAAATAAATCCTTAACTTCGACCACACCCTCCCCAACCCCATTAAAATTTATCTATGTCATGCTGAAACCCTCCACCCTTAGAATTGTTCAGCATATCAACAACCATTTGAACAGTAACATGTTACCTCCAATATCCATTTTCCCGTCTCCACAATAGCATTCAACCTGGCATGTGTGCTTTCCACAACCCGAGTCGTATTGATAACCTTACCAATAAAAGCTATGAAGTCAACTTTATTCATTATCAAAGTGTCCTTTGACACCGCACATTCATGAGGACAACATTTCTGAACAGGCCTTGAAACCATGCCAAGACCACTTGAAGCACCAGCCTCTACAGTAGGTCCACTTACTACAAGTACATCCATGTAAACTCAGTCTGACAGTAGGTCCACCTACTACAGGTACATCCATGTAAGCTCAATGAGTCCACTGTAGTTCTACCAATCTGTTTTACGGCCTCTGCACATGATACATCATGAATGATCCTATATCTCTGAGCCTCTCTCTACACCTGGCATCCACCAAATGCTGCACTGTGTTCTCCCCCACAATTACAGCACTTAACCTTCACATTGCTTCCACATTCACCATAATCACACCCCCTCCACACTTGGCACATCTTTTCTTTCCTTTACCCTGAGCAGCTACATGTTCTATTATTTGACATTTAAAACACTGCAGTGCATGTGTGACAAATTCTCTAACATTGAAACAAAGGAATTCTATCTGTACTTTTCCCAGCAAGACTTTCTCAAACCTCAGCATCACTAATAAGCTTCACTTATTTGACCCTCTTTCCTACTGATCAACTTTTTGGCGTCAATCACTCTGTCCCCCTTCACATTTCCTTTAATATCTGTAGCCAGATTATTATTATTTTTTAACCTTTATTTAACCAGGTAAGCCAGTTGAGATCAAGTTCTCATATACAACTGCAACCTGGCCAAGATAAAACAAAGCAGTGTGACAAAAACAACAGAGTTAGACATGGGATAGACAAACATACAGTCAATAACACAATAGAAAAATCTATATACAGCGTGTGCAAATGTAGAAAGGCAATAAATAGGCCATAGTGGCAAAATAATTACAATTTAGCATTACAACTGGAGTGATTGATGTGCAGATGTGCAAGTAGAGATACTGGGGTGCAAAATATAAAAAATATAACAATGTGGGGATGAGGTAGTTGGGTGGGCTATTTATAGATGGGCTGTGTACAGGTGCAGTGATCGATAAGCTGCTCTGACAGCTGATGCTTATAGTTAGTGAGGGAGATGTAAGTCTCCAACTTCAATGACTTTTGCAATTCGTTCCAGTCATTGGCAGCAGAGAACTGGAAGGAAAAGCAGCCAAAGGAGGTGTTGGCTTTGGGGATAACTAGAGAAATATACCTGTTGGAGCACGTGCTACGGGTGGGTTTTGCTATGGTGACCAGTGAGCTGAGATAAGGCGGGGCGTTACCTAGCAAAGACTTATAGATGACCTGGAGCCAGTGGGTTTGACGACGGATATGTAGCGAGGGCCAGCCAACGAGAGCATACAGGTCGCAGTGGTGGGTAGTATATGGGGCTTTGTTGACAAAACAGATGGCACTGTGATAGACTGCATTCAATTTGCTGCGTATAGTGTTGGAGGCTATTTTGTAAATTACATCGCCGAAGTCGAGGATCGGGTAGGATAGTCAGTTTTACGAGGGTATGTTTGGCAGCATGAGTGAAGGAGGCTTTGTTGCGAAATAGGAAGCCGATTCTAGATTTAATTTTGTTCTGGAGATGCTTAATGTGAGTCTGGAAGGAGAGTTTACAGTTTAACCAGACACCTAGGTATTTGTAGTTGTCCACATATTAAGTCAGAACCGTCCAGAGTAGTGATGCTAGTCTGGCGGGCGGGTCCGGGCAGCAATCGGTTGAAGAGCATGCATTTAGTTTTACTTGCATTTAAGAGCAGTTGGAGGCCACGGAAGGAGTGTTGTATGGCATTGAAGCTCGTTTGGAGGTTTGTTAACACAGTGTCCAAAGAGGGGCCAGATGTATACAGAATGGTGCCGTCTGCGTAGAGGTGGATCAGAGAATCACCAGCAGCAAGAGTGACATCATTGATGTATACAGAGAAGTCGGCCCGACAATTGAACCCTGTGGCCCCCCCATAGAGACTGCCAGAGGTCCGGACAACAGGCCCTCCAATTTGACACACTGAACTCTATCAGAGAAGTAGTTGGTGAACCAGGCGAGGCAGTCATTTGAGAAACCAAGGCTGTTGAGTCGAAAGCCTTGGCCAGGCCGATGAAGACAGCTGCACAGTACTGTCTTTTATTGATGGAGGTTATGATATCATTTAGGTCCTTGAGCGTGGCTGAGGTTCACCCATGACCAGCTCGGAAACCAGACTACATAGCGGAGAAGGTACGGTAGGATTCAAAACGGTTGGATATCTGTTTGTTAACTTTGCTTTCAAAGACTTTAGAAAGACAGGGTAGGATGGATATAGGTCTCTAACAGTTTGGGTCTAGAGTGTCTCCCCCGTTGAAGCCCTCTTCACCGCGGCCGCTTTCCAATCTTTAAGGATCTCAGACAATACGAAAGAGATGTTGAACAGGCTAGTAATAGGGCTAGCAACAATTGTGGTGGATAATTTTAGAAAGAGAGAGTCCAGATTGTCTAGCCCAGCTGATTTGTAAGGGTCCAGATTTTGCAGCTCTTTCAGAACATCAGCCATCTGGATTTGGGTGAAGGAGAAGCGGGGTGTGCAGGGCTGATGGCCAGGGTAGGGGTGGCCAGGTGAAAAGCCTGGCCAGCCGTAGAAAAATGCTTATTGAAATTCTCAATTATCGTGGATTTATCAGTGGTGACAGTGTTTCCTAGCCTCAGTGCAGTGGGCAGCTGGGAGGAGGTGCTCTTATTATTAATTAAGATGGTGAGCAAAGCACTTTTAAAGAACAACCCGGCATCCTCTACTGACAGGATGAGGTCAATATCCTTCCAGGATACCCGGGACAGGTCGATTAGAATGTCCTGCTCGCTGAAGTGTTTTAGAGAGCGTTTGACCGCGGACCCATTACGGACGCAGGCAATGAGGCAGTGATCGCTGAGATCCTGGTTGAAGACAGAGGTGTATTTGAAAGGCAAGTTGGTCATGATGATATCTATGAGGGTGCACATGTTTACGGATTTAGGGTTGTACCTGATAGGTTCCTTGATAATTTGTGTGAGATTGAGGGCATCTAGTTAAGATTGTAGGACTGCCTGGGTGTTACGCATATTCCAGTTTAGGTCACCTAACAGTTCGAACTCTGAAGATAGATGGGGGCAATCAATTCACATACGGTGTCCAGGGCACAGCTGTGGGGTGGTCTATAACAAGCGGCAACAGTGAGAGACTTCTGAAAATAACTGTTTGGGCACAGACGTGGATAGTATGACAGAACTCTTCAGGCTCTCTCTGCAGTAGATTGCAACTCCGCCCCTTTGCCATTTCTATCTTGACAGGAAATGTAGTTGGGTAT
Organism: Salvelinus alpinus; assembly: GCF_045679555.1. Taxonomy (NCBI): domain Eukaryota; kingdom Metazoa; phylum Chordata; class Actinopteri; order Salmoniformes; family Salmonidae; genus Salvelinus; species Salvelinus alpinus. Next base: position 29,884,884 of record NC_092118.1, read on the forward strand.
GGAAATTTCAGAATTTTTGGTGGCCTTCCTAAGCCAGGATTCAGACATGGCTAGGACATTAGGGTTGGCTAAAGCAGTGACAATAACAAACTTAGGGAAGAGACTTCTGATGTTAACATGCTTGAAACCAAGGCTTTTACAGTTACAGAAGTCAACAAATGAGTGACCTGGGGAGTAGGTGTAGTACTGGAGGCTACAGGGCCTGGGTTAACCTCTACATCACCAGAGGAACAGAGGAGTAGGATAAGGGTACGGCTAAAGGCTATAAGAACTGGTCATCTAGTGCTTTGGGAACAGAGAATAAAAGGAGATTTCTGGGCGTGGTGGAATAGATTAAGGGCATAGTGTACAGACAAGGGTATGGTAGGATGTGAGTACAGTGGAGATAAACCTCGGCATTGAGTGACGAGGTTGCGTCTCTGGGGGCACCAGTTAAGCCAGGTGAGGTCTCCGCATGCGTGGGACAAAAGAGCTATCTAAGGCATGTTGAGCAGTACTGGGGGCTCTACAGTGAAATAAAACTAACCGAAACAGCAGCAGACAAGGCATATTGACAGAGGCATAAAGCAATCACAGGTATTGGTAGGGAGAGCTAGGACAACAGCTAAATGGCGATGAATGGGCAAAGGGGGTCAGTTAGGTACACACAGGGCCTGAGTTCAAGGCTGGGGCCGACAGATAAACAAAAAGAGGTAGTGTTAATGAACAGTCCAGCAGGTATCAGCTGTGTAGCCGAGTGATCATAAGGGCTAATGAGCAGCAATAGGAGAGTCAGGGAGCCGTTCGGTAGTCGCTACTATGCTAGGCAAGCGGGAGACACGGCGTTCAGAAAGCTAGCGGGCCAGGAGATGGGTCTTCGGCGACATCGCAACGGAAAGGCCTGTTGAAACCAAAATCGGACGATTACGTCGGCAGACCAGTCGTGATGGATCGGCGAGGCGTCGTGTCGACAATAAGGGGTCCAGGCCAATTGGCAAGATATTGAGACCCCGGTGATGACTCCCCTCAACCTAGCATAAGCACCAGGTCTTTTAATCTTCTCATTAAGCTTTCCCATTTTCAGAATCTTCTCTTGCTGAGCCTGGCTATCACACAATATAAACAACCTACCATTTCCAATGAACCAAGCTAATTTCACTTCACCTACCCCTTTCTCTATGGCATTAGTTAGTTGGATAGGGTGTAAGGCCCTGTAGTCATATCAAAAACCATCACCACTCTTGCTTTCTACTTTGGCCCTCTTTATGCTTTCTTTACTAGATGCTCCAATGCATTCTGTATCACGATCTGTCTTCTTCCTATGTTGTTACGTACACCTCTTGGAGGGAACACAACACCCTGCTACATCTCAACTCCCCATGGAGTGAAAGTAGTATGTGATTGTAGGTGCAGATAAGGATGACAGAGGCAGAGAATATTACCATTTACAGGGAACTTATTTCCTTAACACAATAATGTGGGGGAAAAGGGGTTAGACAGAACCAAAGCAAAGAAAGTAAAAGTTAGAGTTAGAGTTCCCTCTCCTACCTACCCACTACTTACCTAACCTTTTAGCACCTCCTGGCACGCTAACCAAAATACAGGGGGTGGTCTGCCAAGGTCTTACCTAGTGTGCATAGACAGTAAATACTACAGGTTATGTATGCCTGCAGGCCTCTTGCCTAAGCACTCCCAAGATGCCTTCTTCCCCCCTGGGAACAAACACAGAATAATTACTAACATAAAGTGAAAAATGTCAATAATCAAAAACACAGTCCTATAGGGATTAAAACCACACAAACAAAACACTAAGTCCTACCTCAGAAGTAGCAGCTACAAAATACCTTCAACAAAACTGTCACTGGACACAACCAACACAGAAGCTCCCTTCTTTTGATAAAGGAACACTGGCTTTTATCCAGCTGGAGAAGGAGTTGGTAATTGAAAACAGCTGTTTCCCTTGACGAGAGGGAGGGTTCAGAGCTCCAATCATCGATGGGGCCAATCAATCAGCTGCTTAAAATCCAGGAAGCCTTCCTGAAATATACACATATACAAACACATACAAATTCAAAATACAGAAACTGGGGAAGGTAACATATGTCTTTCCACTACTGACCATTCTGGTCATTGACCCTTATCCTCCTGCTCCATAACATCAGAACTGACACCCATATGGTTGCTTCACCAACTTTTTCTCCATTTTGTCCACACTACTCGCTGCCCTTTCCGACCTCGAATCTGTATGTCAGACATTTACTAGCCTTTAGTGCTGAGCATTAAGCAACATTTGGGGGTGGGTGATCACAACCAAACTGACAGGTGCATATACCGCCACCTATCATTCTCACATGCATTCCATTTTCTCAATGAATATTCTAAACCTATTTAAATTTCTGGTCCTTAAACTGTGCGTTTTCTTTTCACAGCAATTTGCATGTTTGTTTTCAACCCAATGGATCTACAACTAATGTGCATTTATTCAGATGCAATTACAGGAAAAGCAACACTCTTTCCATTCAAACTGTGGTTTCAGGCAAACTATTGTTGTAGCTAGCATGAACAAAGCTGTTGCATGATTGCATATGCATTAGAGAAAACACTCATATTTCAATAATAGCCTACTATCAAGTAAGTGACTGCATAATATGCATATTATTGCTACTACGGTTCTGTCATCAACATGATTTTGACGAAAAAGTGCGAAAGGATATCCGGTTCGACCGGAAATCTTATATTTGGCGTTACTGCTGAAAGATATGGCTGCATACACTGTATTAGCCTGCTAACTCGACGTTTACGTTTGACATAAGCTTAATTCTTCGACCAACGTTTTGAAATTGTATGATAACAAGCAAGTTATATCGCTTCTGTAGACACCAAAAAAATCGTTAACCATGTTAACGACTTTCTGAGTTTTGTAAATCACGTTAGCTACCAAGCTATACAAAGGAGAAACCAGTTAGCCAGCTACTAGCCTAGCTAGTACTAGGTGGCTAGCTAGTTTAGCTCCTTACGAAGTGTTTTATTGTTATTTTGTTACCAGCTAGATAAAAAAAAACATAGCTGGATACATTTGCTGGTGTTACAAAGAAAAAGCGTCTATCGAGCCTCAATGCCCGAACAAGGCCCAAGGATGAATGGTTTTTCCCTCGGCGAACTATGCTGGCTATTCTGTTGCCCGCCCTGTCCCAGTCGCATCGCATCCAAACTAGCCTTTCTCCCTCCCGAACCCACGTACTCCGTACACACCGATGCTAACGGGACGAGTAGCCTGCATCTATCCGAGCGAGCAGACTGGCAGTACTCCCAACGCGAACTGGACGCTGTCGAGGTGTTCAACACCAGAACCAGTCGGGGAAACCGGCTGGGTTGCATGTTTGTACGATGCGCACCCAACAGCCGGTACACGTTGCTCTTTTCCCACGGTAACGCAGTGGACTTAGGCCAAATGTGCAGTTTCTACATCGGCCTCGGTTCGAGGATAAACTGCAACGTCTTCTCGTATGATTATTCGGGCTACGGTGTCAGCAGCGGGAAACCGTCAGAAAAGAACCTGTATGCGGACATCGAGGCTGCCTGGCAGGTGCTAAGGAACAAGTGAGTATAGCACTAGCCTATACAGCCAGTGTCAACAAGCTAACATGCAAGCTACATAGCTAGTTGGGTTTATTGTATTGGGCTTTGTTAGTTAGCTAACGTTTGCTAGCTACTGTACTCCATTTCTATGGCTGCTCCCCCCCTCCATATTTGATTGCTATGACAACCACTATAACATGCCTACACAGATTTTTTATTTATTTGCCTACACAGCTGAGAGCAGAGCATTAGCTATTCATTTATATGACTGAGAGGACTGGTAACATTAGATTCTGTGCACACGTTTAGGTGGTAGCTAGTTGCATAGTGATTTGATACTTTGCACATATTCAACTGATTTTGTGGCATGCTACTCTGAACATGTCCAGAAGCTTCCATGTTTAAACTTTGATGATCTGTGCAGGCCAGACAACTCCTCTTGAAGCCCACACTGGAACTTTAAACATTAATTTACAATAGTTTGCATCTTATACTTAATCAGATAAAACCTTCTGAATGAGTCCAAAAACGTTGATCTTCCAGAAATCATAAAAACGATGCTTATGGCAGGGTCAGGGCTGGATGGACTGCCTGGCGTGCTGTGTCATTTTAGTAGCTAGATTACTGAGAGACAACCGCCAGCTCCCAGCTTCTTTTCGTTGTTTACTTGCTCTTTATCCTGACAGGCTGTTAGTTCCTTCAGTTTCAGGTAATGTGACTGTCTGTCACATAACTCTTCAATGTAGGCCTATGCCTAGCACAGGAGGCTGGTGGCACCTTAATTGGGGAGGACAGGCTTGTGGTAAAGGCTGGAGTGGAAGCAGTGGAATGGTATCAAACACATGGTTTCCAATATTATAAGCCATCCTCCCCTCAGCAGCCTCCACTGATGTCTTGGTGCTGCCCACGGGACTTAACTCCCAAATTAAGTAGGAAGTAAAGGAGGCCTGGTGCAACTCTGCTGCCGGCGCCTTTTCAGTTCCACATTCAATATTCAAGACAACGACAGTGGTTGGATAAAGCAGAAACTTATAGGCAGCCATGTTGCTAGTCTTAATGATTATCCACCAGAAAAGAGACACAAAACGGTTATTTCGCACCTGCCCACCCGTCCAGCATCACTACTCTGGACGGTTCTGACTTAGAATATGTGGACAACTACAAATACCTAGGTGTCTGGCTAGATTGTAAACTCTCCTTCCAGACTCACATTAAGCATCTCCAATCCAAAATTAAATCTAGAATCGGCTTCCTATTTTGCAACAAAGCATCCTTCACTCATGCTGCCAAACATACCCTCGTAAAACTGATCATCCTAACGATCCTCGACGTTGGCGATGTCATTTACAAAATAGCCTCCAACACTCTACTCAAAAAATTGGATGCAGTCGATCACAGTGCCATCTGTTTTGTCACCAAAACCCCATACACTACCCACCACTGCGACCTGTACGCTCTCGTTGGCTGACCCTCGCTTCATACTCGTCGCCAAACCCACTGGCTCCAGGTCCTCTACAAGTCTTTGCTAGGTAAAGCCCCGCCTTATCTCAGCTCACTTGTCACCATAGCAACACCCACCTGTAGCACGTGCTCCAGCAGGTATATTTCTCTGGTCAACCCCAAAGCCAATTCCTCATTTAGCCGCCTCTCCTTCCAGTTCTCTGCTGCCAATGACTGGGACGAACTGCAAAAATCACTGAAGCTGGAGACTCATATCTCCCTCACTAACTTTAAGCACCATGTGTCAGAGCAGCTCACAGATCAATGCACCTGTACATAGTCCATCTGTAAATAGCCCATCCGACTACCTCATCCCCATACTATATTTATTTATTTATTTTGCTCCTTTGCACCCCAGTATCTATACTTGCACATACATCTTCTAATAGGTGAAATATAAAAAAAAATACAAATAAAAGGGGTGCCGGAGCATCTGCCCTCCTATGCAAGAAGTGCCCTTTTGATTGGTGCCGTTTTTATAAACTAATTACTTTTAACATTTTATTTTTAGTCTCTTCTCAATTTGAAATGCAACATTGCCTGTCAAACTAGATACTTTCTCATGAACTCATTAATCTTGATAAAAGTCCCCTCCCTTCTGCCACCACGTGCTTGTCCTCATCGCATGCACCAGCTTCCCACTAGCGTTCTAGTGCAGTTTTTAAATAGTTGAAACACACACACACTGACGAAAAAGTTATTTTGTTGGCATTTACGTATGTCCCCTTTACCAGTAAAACATAATCAAAATCTATCTTTCACTTACTTGCTGTGCTGTTTCATTGTTCATTTGTTCAGTCTCAACCAGGATTTCATCATACATTGTCAAGCAGTGAAGTTTCAGCTCTGTCTGTCTGTGGCCTCTCTTCCTCGGTGCGCACTGTCACTGTGTCCGTTTCCATCTTGTCCAGCTGTGTCTGTAACATTTCACATAAATCCTGTTTCTTGTCTGCGTCGAAGTAGTGGTCCTTGTACCTAGCATCAAGCATGGTGGCGACACAGGAAAGAGGCTCAGAGAGAATGCCACGAATCGCTTGTTCACAGCCTCGAGTACTTTTCCAAGTTTTAACTGCCGATACAGACCGTGGGGTTTTGTTGAGCAGGCGTTTCAATGCCATGACAGAGGGTATCCCGTCTGCTACATACGCAGTTGATTAGCTTATTTCTTGAGTCCGTTCGAATGGCGCTAGGAGTGTGTTCATGTTTCCAAGTTTCAAACATGTTCCCAAAAGCCATTGAAATGGCAGCAGTGGTATGAGAACCAGCACATTCTTGAGCATGCAATATGGCTTTCCTCAGTACGAAATTCTCGTTGACCCACTGTGCTGTCAGACTCAGCATGCTCATGGGGCTGACGTCGCTGGTCCAAATGTCAGCCGAGAACCTAATGGCAGTAACATAGCAAGTAACTCATAGATGTGAGTTTCAACAATACTGTGTAATTCTGGTAGGGCAACTTCTGAAAAATAGCGCCTACTTGGTAGTGTGTACCGGGGCTCGACCAGTCGGCGAAAGCCTACGTCATCCACGACAGAACGGTTGATTGTCAAGGGAAATGAATTCCGTTTCTTGGCGTTAATGGATTTTTCCTTTTGAGTTGTCTCGCTGAAATTTCCTTACTCTTTCAAATGACTGCTCGACTTGAACTTGTTTAGTTGTTGGAAGTCTACTAGACTAGTAGAATACACAAGGTGCAATTTCGCAAAATGGTTATTCCTCGACCTAATAAGGATCACGGTTTGAATTGAAAGTCTTTTCTCCCTGGCTTTGATCGGGCCGATGATGATTTAGGCATTTTTACTTAATATCGTCCGATTCCGATATGTTCACGATATAACGTGCATCCCTCGTTTCACTATCTGACCAATCTCACAATGTGTGTTAAGCTCTTAGGAATATTTTTTTCACCTTATCAGTTATTTTAATATATTACTCAGCATTTTCTTGGAACCATTAGTGTCCCTAAAAAATTGTGAAGGATAAGCTGTGTTAATGAAATCGATTAATTCTATAGGCTACATTTAACAGTGACTCCAGGCTTGATCACTCAAGTGTGAGTCTTTACCAGTTCAAAGCCAGGGAGAAAAGACTTTCAATTCAAACCGTGATCCTTATTAGGTCGAGGAATAACCATTTTGCGAAATTGCACCTTGTGTATTCTACTATTACAACTTTCAAGAGTAAGTTTAACCACCACAGACAGACAGACAGACAGACAGACAGACAGACAGACAGACAGACAGACAGACAGACAGACAGACATTTTGCCAACCACGGATCCAGACTCTAGCTAACCACCATATACTAAAATATCCACACCAGCCACTAGCCAGCCAACCATACATCATGACTTAGAATATTAGGAATATTAGGCTACATTATGAAGATATTATTTAACATCATTGAAGATAAATCATAAACAGTCAAATTATTATAGGTCTAGCTAACTAGCAGATTTACATTCATCGTCATCAATGTTCAGCTGATAGCCTACCCTCTTTTCCCCATGTCAATCATGTTTTTGTGCCACACTGGGCGGCAGGTAGTGGTTAAGAACATTGGGTCAGTAACAGTAACAGAAAAGTCATTGGTTCTAATCGCTGAGCAGACTAGGTGAAAAATCAGTCTGTGCCCTTGATCAACCTCCTTAACCCCAATTGCTCCTGTAAGTCTGCTAACTGACTCAAATGTAACGAACTAGCTTGTGATTTGTGATGAGTGAGTGTGTTGCATTAATAAATAGGCCGATGCTAAAAAATAACTAGCTACAGAAGCAGTTTGTACAGTATGTTACACATTTCTACATATGAATTCTGAAAGTATATTTTTTATATGGTGCTTTTTATTTTTAGCACCTGTCCCCTGAAAGGTCTGTGCACGGTCCTGCACACCACCAGTGTTCAACAAAGGAATAGGGGCCTTGGACTAGCTCCTTTTGTTATTTCCAACAGTTTTCAAGTTACCTTTTCTTATTGGGCTATTGTCGCTTGGCAGCAGTTGTCAAGCAAAGTGGTGTCAAACCATTTTCCCTGGACGTGTTTGACACAATCAGCCTTTTCAGGAGAATGTCAGCTGTAATTGAGTGAGCAAATGAATGGCTCTATAAAGTGGGCTGCTGCTGCCCTGACGTGCTTCAGGAGAAGCCAGTGTGACACGTTGAGAGCCTGCCTTCAGTGCCTGGTGATAAAGCCCCCTTCAGTCACAATGGCCTGGTGATAAAGTCCCCTAGTGTGGGAATGCACGTGTGTTTGCAATTGTGTAAGCCTTTCATCATTCCTCTCTTAAACAGCAGTTTGAGTGATACCTGTTTGCCTGCCTGTAGGCAGGACTGTATCATTATCAACTTCCCACCACTATTTCAACTAGTTTAATTTGCATTCTATTCCGCTGCCTTCCGATGGGTAATGGCAGGAGCTTCTCCATCATAAACCTCACAGCCATCCTGTCATGGGGATCTGCCACCATATTTGTTATATTGTGTTTATTGTACTTATCAGTTCAGTGGCATCTTTACCAGTGTTGCAGCCGACTTCACGTCATGCAATGCTCTGTGAGCTTTCTTTGGCTTTATGTTTTAATACAGCTATGATTACGGAAGAACAAATTACTTACACACTGTAATTCATTTTGTTTGCTCGCTGTCACACACTGATCAATAATCCTGGCGCTGAACCTCTTTCCTCAAATGAACATGAATTAAAAATAGGATCACAGAAGAATAACACGTACTCCAGCCAGGCCATCTCATCTCCCATTCCAAACACGTCTCTAATTAAAACTGGATTTGACAGATTGTCTGAATGCCATTGAAGGGAGAGCCTTTAACAACTCCTCCTTTTGTGCATTAAACATGAAAACATTTTATTATGCCCTGACCCTCCTGAGCTGCCTGCCCATGCATGAAAACACTGTTCATCATTTCTCTGCTCTTTGCGGTGGCTGGCGTACCTGCGGAAAATATTTATGTTTATTCAATATCTTTTTAATCACATTTGGTGGGAAACCATTAAGATTGTGCCTGGAAACAAACACGTGCGCACGCACACAACCAATTTGATTTCTTAGAAATGAAAAAGGCCTACCTCGGGCTACTCTCTTGAATTGGACAAAGTTGACTAGTGTTCAGTTATTCGGATAGCTGCATCAATACTGCTCATTAACGGATCACTTGATGTGGTGTGTCTCATTCCTGTTGTGGTTGTAAAGCCTCAGCTGAGGAGAGCCCATCTCTCCCAACCACCCTGCCTGTAACACACTGACTTCACATCTCTCGGATGCCGTTGATTTAAAGGGATAGTTAACCCAAAATATCAGTCTGTCTGCAGGTTTTAGACTTAAAGGGGTCTGTTGTGTCGATCCCACTATATGCGTTCAGAGAAATCCGCAGGCCTCGGTCCCATTTGAATTGGAAAGATTGTCAGTGGCACCATATTATTCCATTTCATTAAATGGTGCCAATCTTTCCCACTGTTTGACTTGAGACTGTTTTTTAGGTATATGTGAATGCATCTGTCATTCTTTTATACAGGGGTGGGTGGTGAAGTAGGCCTATCCCTTGAAGCAGGGTGCACGTTTTGGTTTTTGCCCCGGCACTACACAGCTGATTCATCAAGCTTTGATTATTTGAATCAGCTGTGTCGTGTTAGGGCAAAAACCAAAAGGTGTAGTTTGGGAAACCCTGCCTTGAAGTATGCCATGCAGTTAGTTGGCACTATTGTATAGGCTAGGCTTAGGTTAGCCTACGTAATGAGACCAATATACTAGGGCTGGACGGTATACCGGTATTGATGCACAGACTGGTTTGGGTGTTTACTTTACTTTCTATAATGGTATTTCAATGTTTGGTTTGTTAAATGTGATACGCCACTTCGTTTTTATAGTTTACTCCACTACTTGAGTCGTCTCTCTCCCTCTCTCACCAACCCCGCCACCTGTCACTCAAGGAGTGCAGTTGTTGATCGACCATGAGATCATTTGCTGACTGTTCACTCTTCAGTCTGCATGATCAATGCGCTGATGCAACAATATGTTGATGACAACGATGCTGCTTTCCACTTCGCTTCTTAATATAAATCCACAAATGCAATTTATAATGACACCTAGTTTGTGTATCTTACTGTCTGCAAACAGCTTGTCTTTGCTTAGCAAGTTGTGGCTACAATAAATCGTTAGCCGCTAATTGCTAGTTAGATGAAATGTACTGAGTCAGCGAAAACATAGCTAGCTAATACAGCCTGATACCTGTTCTGGTGTAGGCTGAAATCAGAGAGGAATAGGCAAAGCATGAATATGTTAACTACATGAAGTAAGATAACATTTTAATGTAACCAAAGATTATAGGGTCCCACTCCCCTGGGAAACACTGACCAACAATTTGGTTCCTACCCTGTCGCAGTAACGCCTCCATTGAGAATCTATTAGTATTGTAATTCCTAATTCTATGAACGCCTCCATGGCTTTTTCATTGCTTGTCACGTCAAACAACACTATTATTAAGTGCCCAATATTACATTTTAACTTTAGAATTTGAATAATCATTCGATTTCCATGATTCCAACAGTTCACCTAAGTATATTGATCTAAATCGCAATTGCAATATTTGGTTAAAAATAAGGCCTTTTTTTTTTGTTGCCCTGCTTATAAAGTGCAGAAAGCATTCACACCCCTTTTCCCACATTTTGTTGTTGCAAAGTGGGATTAAATTTGATTTTAAAAATTCTCGCAACAACCTACACAATTATTCAACGTCAAAGTGAAAGAAAAGTTCTCACATTTGTAAAAAAAAAAATAATAATAATAATGTTTTACAAATTATCTTGACTAAATAAGTATTTAACTTCTTGCCGCACGGATCCCTTTAGCGGGATCATTTTCGTAAACAACCGCTGAATTGCAGAGCGCCAAAAAAATATATATGTATATTTATAATCATGAAATCATGAAAAGTGAAATATACCAAAACACAGCTTAGCTTGTTGTTAATCCACCTATCGTGTCAGATTTTGAAAATATCCTTTACAGTGAAAGCAATCCAAGCGTTTGAGTTTATCAATCACTAGACAAAACAGTAAGAACAGATAGCCTCAAATTAGCTTGGTCACGAAAGTCAGAAAAGCAATAAAATGAATCTCTTACCTTTGATAATCTTCGGATGTTTGCACTCAGAAATAAGTCTCTCACTGTTGCCGCCTGCTACCGACCCCCCTCAGCTCCCAGCTGTGCCCTGGACACCATCTGTGAATTGATCGCGCCCCATCTAGCTTCAGAGTTTGTTCTGTTAGGTGACCTAAACTGGGATATGCTTAACACCCCGGCAGTCCTACAATCTAAGCTAGATGCCCTCAATCTCACACAAATCATCAAGGAACCCACCAGGTACAACCCTAAATCTGTAAACATGGGCACCCTAATAGACATTATCCTGACCAACTTGCCCTCCAAATACACCTCTGCTGTCTTCAATCAGGATCTCAGCGATCACTGCCTCATTGCCTGTATCCGCTACGGGTCCGCGGTCAAACGACCACCCCTCATCACTGTCAAACGCTCCCTAAAACACTTCTGCGAGCAGGCCTTTCTAATCGACCTGGCCCGGGTATCCTGGAAGGATATTGACCTCATCCCATCAGTTGAGGATGCCTGGTCATTCTTTAAAAGTAACTTCCTCACCATCTTAGACAAGCATGCTCCGTTCAAAAAATGCAGAACTAAGAACAGATATAGCCCTTGGTTCACTCCAGACCTGACTGCCCTCGACAAGCACAAAAACATCCTGTGGCGAACTGCAATAGCATCGAATAGTCCCCGCGATATGCAACTGTTCAGGGAAGTCAGGAACCAATACACGCAGTCAGTCAGGAAAGCAAAGGCCAGCTTTTTCAAGCAGAAATTAGCATCCTGTAGCTCTAACTCCAAAAAGTTCTGGGACACTGTAAAGTCCATGGAGAACAAGAGCACCTCCTCCCAGCTGCCCACTGCACTGAGGCTAGGTAACACGGTCACCACCGATAAATCCGTGATAATTGAAGACTTCAACAAGCATTTCTCAACGGCTGGCCATGCCTTCCTCCTGGCTACTCCAACCCTGGCCAACAGCTCCGCCCCCCCCGCTGCTACTCGCCCAAGCCTCCCCAGCTTCTCCTTTACCCAAATCCAGATAGCAGATGTTCTGAAAGAGCTGCAAAACCTGGACCCATACAAATCAGCTGGGCTTGACAATCTGGACCCTCTATTTCTGAAACTGTCCGCCGCCATTGTCGCACCCCCTATCTCCAGCCTGTTCAACCTCTCCTTCGTATCATCTGAGATCCCCAAGGATTGGAAAGCTGCTGCGGTCATCCCCCTCTTCAAAGGGGGAGACACCCTGGACCCAAACTGTTACAGACCTATATCCATCCTGCCCTGCCTATCTAAGGTCTTCGAAAGCCAAGTCAACAAACAGATCACTGACCATCTCGAATCCCACCGTACCTTCTCCGCTGTGCAATCCGGTTTCCGAGCCGGTCACGGGTGCACCTCAGCCACGCTCAAGGTACTAAACGATATCATAACCGCCATCGATAAAAGACAGTACTGTGCAGCCGTCTTCATCGACCTGGCCAAGGCTTTCGACTCTGTCAATCACCATATTCTTATCGGCAGACTCAGTAGCCTCGGTTTTTCTAATGACTGCCTTGCCTGGTTCACCAACTACTTCGCAGACAGAGTTCAGTGTGTCAAATCGGAGGGCATGATGTCCGGTCCTCTGGCAGTCTCTATGGGGGTACCACAGGGTTCAATTCTCGGGCCGACTCTTTTCTCTGTATATATCAATGATGTTGCTCTTGCTGCGGGCAATTCCCTGATCCACCTCTACGCAGACGACACCATTCTGTATACTTCTGGCCCTTCCTTGGACACTGTGCTATCTAACCTCCAAACGAGCTTCAATGCCATACAACACTCCTTCCGTGGCCTCCAACTGCTCTTAAACGCTAGTAAAACCAAATGCACGCTTTTCAACCGGTCGCTGCCTGCACCCGCACGCCCGACTAGCATCACCACCCTGGATGGTTCCGACCTAGAATATGTGGACATCTATAAGTACCTAGGTGTCTGGCTAGACTGCAAACTCTCCTTCCAGACTCATATCAAACATCTCCAATCCAAAATCAAATCGAGAGTCGGCTTTCTATTTCGCAACAAAGCCTCCTTCACTCACGCTGCCAAACTTACCCTAGTAAAACTGACTATCCTACCGATCCTCGACTTCGGCGATGTCATCTACAAAATAGCTTCCAATACTCTACTCAGCAAACTGGATGCAGTTTATCACAGTGCCATCCGTTTTGTTACTAAAGCACCTTATACACCACTGCGACCTGTCTGCTCTAGTCGGCTGGCCCTCGCTGCATGTTCGTCGTCAGACCCACTGGCTCCAGGTCATCTACAAGGCTATGCTAGGTAAAGCGCCGCCTTATCTCAGTTCACTGGTCACGATGGCAACACCCACCCGTAGTACGCGCTCCAGCAGGTGTATCTCACTGATCATCCCTAAAGCTAAAACCTCATTTGGACGCCTTTCCTTCCAGTTCTCTGCTGCCTGCGACTGGAACGAATTGCAAAAATCTCTGAAGTTGGAGACTTTTATCTCCCTCAACAACTTTAAACATCTGCTATCTGAGCAGCTAACCGATTGCTGCAGCTGTACATAGTCCATCGGTATATAGCCCACCCAATTTACCTACCTCATCCCCATACTGTTTTCATTTATTTACTTTTCTGCTCTTTTGCACACCAGTATCTCTATTTGCACATGATCATCTGATGATTTATCGCCCCAGTGTTAATCTGCTAAATTGTAATTATTCGCTCCTATGGCCTATTTATTGCCTACCTCCTCATGCCTTTTGCACACATTGTATATAGATTCTCATTTTTTTCTTTTTTTCCCCTACTATGTTATTGACTTGTTTATTGTTTACTCCATGTGTAACTCTGTGTTGTTGTCTGTTCACACTGCTATGCTTTATCTTGGCCAGGTCGCAGTTGCAAATGAGAACTTGTTCTCAACTAGCCTACCTGGTTAAATAAAGGTGAAATAAAAATAAAAATAAAAAACTCACGAGACTCCCAGTTACACAATAAATGTTATTTTTGTTCGATAAAGATTAGTTTTATAACCAAAAAACGCCATCTGGTTTGCGCGTTATGTTCAGAAAACCACAGGCTTGTTCCGGTCCTGAAAGGCAGACGAAAATTCCAAAAAGTATCCGTAATGTTCGTAGAAACATGTGAAACGTTTTTTATAATCAATCCTCAGGTTGTTTTTAACATACATAATAGATCATATTTCAACCGGACGGTAACCTATTCAATACTACAGAGAAAGAAAATGTTGAGCTACATCTCTCGCGCGCAGGAACTAATCAAAGGACACCTGACGTGTTTTGAAAAATCTCGCAAATTTTTCAAAATAAAAGCTTGAAACTATGTTTAAAGCCTGGTCACAGCCTGAGGAAGCCATTGGGAAAGGAATCTGGTTGACACCCCTTTAAATGGAGGAGGGGCAGGCAAAGGAACAGGGATTTTTCCAAAGAAAAGGCACTTCCGGGTTGGATTTCCTCGGGTTTTCGCCTGAAAATCAGTTCTGTTATACTCACAGACAATATTTTGACAGTTTTGGAAACTTTAGAGTGTTTTCTATCCTAATCTGTCAATTATATGCATATTCTAGCATCTGGACCTGAGAAATAGTCCGTTTACCTTGGGAACGTTATTTTTCCAAACATAAAAAGTCTGCCCCCTAGCTGAAAAGTTAACCCTGAGTCAATACATGTTAGAATCGCCTTTGGCAGCGAGTCTTTCTGGGTAAGTCTCAGCGCTTTCCACACATGGATTGTGCAACATATGCCTGTTATGTTTTTAATTTCTTAAAGTTCTGTCCAATTAGTTTGTTGATCATTGCTAGACAACCATTTTCAGGTCTTGCCATAGATTTTTAAGCAGATTTAAGTCAAAACTGTAACTCTGCCATGCAAGAACATTCACTGTCTTCTTGGTAAGCAACTCCAGTGTATATTTGGCCTTGTGTTTTAGGTTATTGTCCTACTGAAAGGTGAGTTAATCTCCCAGGGTCTGGTGGAAAGCAGACTGAACCAGGTTTTTCTCTAGGATTTTTCCGGTGCTTAGATCCGTTTAATTTTTATGCTGAAACTCCCCAGTTGATAATGATTACTAGCATACCCATAACATGATGCAGCCATCACTATGCTTAAAAATATGGGGAGTGGTTTTCAGTAATTTGTTGTATTGGATTTGCCCCAAACAATACAAAATGTTAGTTGCTATGCCACATTTTTTGCAGTATTGCTTTAGTGCCTTGCTGCAAACAGTATGCATGTTTTGGAATATTTTTAGTCTCTTCAGGCTTCCTTATCACTGTTATTTAGATTAGTATTAAAGAGTAACTACAATATTGTTGATCCATCCTCAGTTTTCTCCTATCACAGCCATTAAACAAACTGTTTTAAAGTCACCATTGGCCTCATACTGAATTCCCTGAGTGGTTTCCCTCCTCTCCAGCAACTGAGTTAGGAAGGATGCCTGTATCTTTGTAGTGTCTGGGTGTATTGATACACCATCCAAAGTATAATGAATAATGTAGTCCCGTGTGGCTCAGTTGGTAGAGCATGGCGCGTGCAACGCCAGGGTTGTGGGTTCATTCCCCACGGGGGGACCAGGATGAATATGTATGAACTTTCCAATTTGTAAGTCGCTTTGGATAAGAGCGTCTGCTAAATGACTTAAATGTAAATGAATAACTTGCTCAAAGGGGTCTGCTTTTTTATTTTTGCCCTTTGCGAGGCATTGGAAAACCGCCCTGGTCTTTGTGGTTGAATCTGTGTTTGAAATTCACTGCTTGACTGAGGGACCTTACAGATAATTGTACGTGTGGGGTACAGAGATGAGGTAGGTATTCACAAATCATGTTAAACACTTATTGCGCACTGTGAGTCCATGCAACTTAGTATATGATTTGTTCAGCAAATGTTTACTCCTGAACTTATTTAGGCTTGCCATAACAAAGGGGTTGAATACTCAAGACATTTCAGCTTTTCATTTTTTATTATTTTGTAAATATATCAAAAAACATAATTCCACTTCGTCATTATGGGGTATTGTGTGTAGGCCAGTGACATAGTCTAAATGTAATCCATTTCAAATTCAGGCCCTAACACAACAAAATGTGGAAAAAGTCCAGGCGTGAGAATATTCTGAAGGAACTGTACATATGACTTGAGGTGACGCCAGATTTCCAGAGACTGAGGAGGATTCTCCAGGATATTTGAAAGTAATGAGACGACAGTGGCGATTTTAGCATGTAAATCTTGGTTGGGCAAAAAGAAAAAGTGGGATGCATGCCAGCAAAGCCACTACACAACACAAGATTAATTGCACTATAACGGTGACAAGCGGTGCCCACAAACTGTTGGGGCCTACATAATAAAGATGTCCCAACAGCGGAGTCCCAACACCTTACCATTGTTACACCTGGCTATCAGCGGAGCCTTGTCTGGCAGCAAAACAGTTCATTCAGCCTCATTTACTGCCTTTAAAAAAACATATCTGATATGGCTGACTTGCTTAAACAAATGTGGTTTCTACTGACAATTGAGATCTACAAACTATGGCATAAGGGGACAACAAGCAGATAAGAGGGAATCCATAATTTCGATTAAGACATTAATGAGCAAGCGACAACGGACGTAGTCAATATAAGTATTTGTTCAGCACTTTTGAAATGTACAGCGACAGAATACAGAACATGGGCCATTCTTAGTGTACTCCCTGTACACCAAGTCAAAACCGTAGCATAAATAAAGGGCGCATATAAACAGACAATGAAAGCTTAGTGTTCGATGATTACGTTTCTCTAAAACAGGTTATAGGCTATATGTGCACCACCAAATTAGAACAGTAGGTGAAAATAGACACAATTATTAGGGTGAGGCACATTGAATGCCGTTTGGGTCTTTGCGTGTCAAAGATGCACGTCATATAACGCTATTTGACGCGTTAAATAAGCTTTTCATTTGACACGTCAAATAACACAATTCTATTATAGAATAATGTGTGTGCTGAATTTGCAAGCACTACCACAACTATCAGTAGCACTGTCAAAGCACTTTCTTAGCTACAGTATACATTTCTCCCTTGCATATTACATTTATGCAGCAGCATACAATACATTTTTGGACTCACCTTGTGAAGGTGGCGCAGTGGTCCTTTGTGATGACAAAGTTTGACACAATTTGCCCAGTCTGGCATTCTCTGGATTTATGGTGTGAACTTGGGGGGGAGAAACACAGCCACTCCATTGAATAGCAGGCTAACATTAGTGGTTTCTTTGCAAAGCTTGCAGTTAGCCACTGATTCCTTCCAAACGAATCATTTCCAACTTGTGTAATCTTTATGGCCGATGAGCACTGATATGTTTTTATATATTATTTCTCTTCATTATTTCTCTTCATATGACAAGGATTAAAAAAGATTTGCCAGTAGATTGTCGACTTGATTCATGATGATGACTGCTAGCTAAGATTTTTTGAAAGTAAGATGTTGACATGATCAGTCCAATCAAAGCTACTGTAGATATAACGCGATTTGACGTTGTTTTATCTGTGGCCAATGACCTTGAGCCTTCTTGGATGGACACTTCTAATCGAAGTCTATGGCAGAACCCAAGGACTCACATTTTTTATGTCTACCCTTACTAAATGCAGGTGACGTAGTTTCCCCATGAGTGACAGAACACAGAGCCAATCACGGTGCAATGCTGAGCTAATCACCGTGCAATGTTCCTTTTTTCTGCTGTCCTGCCCCACCACCACAGAAAGCACTGAGCTTGGGTGAAACACCTGCATTTTGTAGTTGCCTTACTCAAGAAAACAAAAAAGAGACCATGTTTGTATGCGGCTTTATTAACTCAATGATATATATTTTTACATTGTATGCAAACTGATATGTGACACGTATTGCCAAAATAACAGGCAAGACAGGCAAGCCCCCAACCACCCCCCCCCCATGTATTTTCTGTCCCACCTGCCCTGAATGACGGGTCGCCGTTGTGTTGTGAGACGAGCCTGATGCTGCTCACCTTGCATCGCACACCGGGATATTCTCTCCAAGCTACAGTCATATTAATGTCATGTCAGTTTGATTAGGCATGTGCAGGCCTCCGTCCTCGTGCATTATACGGTTATTTTCAACACAGCTAAGGGCAGTCACAAAGTTAAGGGACAGATTCCTCAAATGTCATTGCTATCAGAGGGCAATGAAAAGAAAGCAGAAAAACCCTCCTTTATTGGTTTCATTCATTTATTACTACTTGTCTTTCTTTCTCTGTCATCCCTCACTGTTGCCGGGGTAACGCTGGCGGGAGTGGAGGTGTGCTCCGGCATAGATGAAGTGTGGTTTCCCCCATGCCCTGAGAGAAGATTACTGCCCATTTTAGAGGAGATGGCTGAATGCTAGGGAAGGGCCAGACACAATATCCCCAAGCTTCCAGAAATGATTTGGTCTGTTATAATACCCTACCTGTAGAATCAATTCAAATCCAACCTAATGTAGCCCTTCTGAACATGAATGCATAGGGTTTTGCCAGCTGAACATGCAGCTTACTCAGTGCATTAAAAGTACTGATAAGAACGTGAGGATGAAGTTTTCATGATGTCAGATCATATACCAGAAGTCCACAGCATGGCCTTAATATATGTTCTGTGGCTGCATCTGAAATGACACCCTGATCCTATTATAGGCTGGACCAGGGTTTCCCAAACGTGGTCCTGGGGCCCCACCTGGGTGCATGCTTTGGTTTTTGCCCTAGCACT
The DNA here is from genome assembly GCF_045679555.1 of Salvelinus alpinus. Lineage (NCBI taxonomy): Eukaryota > Metazoa > Chordata > Actinopteri > Salmoniformes > Salmonidae > Salvelinus > Salvelinus alpinus. The sequence continues at coordinate 29,903,813 of NC_092118.1, forward strand.
ACACAGCCTATTTAAAATAACCAACTCATCAAGCTTTGATTATTTGATTCAGCTGTGTAGTGGTAGGGCAAAACCCAAAACGTGTGTTTTGGACAGAGTTTAGGAAACCCTGGGCAAGTACACTACATTTGTTTTTGCCTGGGTTGCTTGGCGCTCTGCCCAAAGGAGTGCACTATAGGAAATGAGGTGCCATTTCAGACGTATACACTAATATAGGCCTTCTGATTTAGACTGGTCTACCTAGCTAGCACAAGATGGGCTACCTCAACCTCTCTAGCCTTGGTAATGCTCTGCAGGCAGGTGTGATATGTTTGTCCGGATTACCACAGGAGCTGCTTTGTAAATGAGGTCACCCTCTGCATTAATCTGCCCTCCGGTACAGTACTATAAAGTCCTGTGGATGCCATACCCTGCCTAGTAACACACCGGCTGCATTTCATTCCAGATAGGTTTTTCTCCTTGCCTTTCTCCTCCATACCCCTGCACATTGACTTGGTACTGGTACTCCCTGCATATAGCCATGTTATTACCTCATACCCCTGCACATTGACTTGGTACTGGTACTCCCTGCATATAGCCATGTTATTACCTCATACCCCTGCACATTGACTTGGTACTGGTGCTCCCTGCATATAGCCATGTTATTACCTCATACCCCTGCACATTGACTTGGTACTGGTGCTCCCTGCATATAGCCATGTTATTACCTCATACCCCTGCACATTGACTTGGTACTGGTACTCCCTGCATATAGCCATGTTATTACCTCATACCCCTGCACATTGACTTGGTACTGGTACTCCCTGCATATAGCCATGTTATTACCTCATACCCCTGCACATTGACTTGGTACTGGTACTCCCTGCATATAGCCATGTTATTACCTCATACCCCTGCACATTGACTTGGTACTGGTACTCCCTGCATATAGCCATGTTATTACCTCATACCCCTGCACATTGACTTGGTACTGGTACTCCCTGCATATAGCCATGTTATTACCTCATACCCCTGCACATTGACTTGGTACTGGTACTCCCTGCATATAGCCATGTTATTACCTCATACCCCTGCACATTGACTTGGTACTGGTACTCCCTGCATATAGCCATGTTATTACCTCATACCCCTGCACATTGACTTGGTACTGGTACTCCCTGCATATAGCCAAGTCAATGTGCAGGGGTATGAGGCAATAACATGGCTATATGCAGGGAGTACCAGTACCATGTTATTACCTCATACCCCTGCACATTGACTTGGTACTGGTACTCCCTGCATATAGCCATGTTATTATTATTCACTGTGCATTTATTCCTTGTGTCACTAAATGTTTCATTTGTTACTTTTTATTTTTAATACTGCATTGAAGGACCCGTAAGCAAGCATTTCACTGTTAGTCTACACCTGTTGTTTACGAAGCATGTGACAAATAAAATTGGATTTTATGTCCTATTGAGAGCCTGACAAATAACCTGCCTTGTTGCTAAGCGACATGTTGTAAACTAAGTATAGGTTCAGATATGGAACCATATTTCTTGTCCAGTTTGAATCCCTGTAATAAATCATATACAACAGGCTGCTAATTGTTGCCAATAAATGAAAATGATGAATAAGCAGACCTTAAAATCCCTCAACCTCACCTGGCCATGCACATCTTCTCTACACCAGCTTTAGAATCACAACTTCACCTGGCCATGCACATCTTCTCTACACCAGCTCTAGAGTCACAACTTCACCTGGCCATGCACACCTTCTCTACACCAGCTCTAGAATCACAACTTCACCTGGCCATGCACATCTTCTCTACACCAGCTCTAGTCACAACTTCACCTGGCCATGCACATCTTCTCTACACCAGCTCTAGAGTCACAACTTCACCTGGCCATGCACATCTTCTCTACACCAGCTCTAGAGTCACAACTTCACCTGGCCATGCACATCTCCTCTACACCAGCTCTAGAGTCACAACTTCACCTGGCCATGCACATCTCCTCTACACCAGCTCTAGAGTCACAACTTCACCTGGCCATGCACATCTCCTCTACACCAGCTCTAGAGTCACAACTTCACCTGGCCATGCACATCTCCTCTACACCAGCTCTAGAGTCACAACTTCACCTGGCCATGCACATCTTCTCTACACCAGCTCTAGAGTCACAACTTCACCTGGCCATGCACATCTCCTCTACACCAGCTCTAGAGTCACAACTTCACCTGGCCATGCACATCTCCTCTACACCAGCTCTAGAGTCACAACTTCACCTGGCCATGCACATCTCCTCTACACCAGCTCTAGAGTCACAACTTCACCTGGCCATGCACATCTCCTCTACACCAGCTCTAGTCACAACTGGTTTTGTGGAGGAACCCTCCTTCTTTCTTAACATGCACATCAATAAACAAGCTAGTGTATGCTAATGTCGCTCATTACAGTTCTCACACAGCCCCATCATTTAGGCTTAGCCCCATGCTGCACCTCTGTTTACGTGCAGCTAATAACATTGCACTAAATTATTCATTGGTGGGAGGCTTAGCTTTATCAATCCCGCTGAATTAATTTGACCCTTTTCCCCACCCATAAAGCACGTGAACATTGAACTATATCCACCAGGGGATTAAGTCATTACGGCAAAATAATTGAAAAATATTTTGAAAAGGGGTCTGGGATGTACGTTGTGCCCAGTTTCTAATCCTCCACAGCTGTCAACATGTTAGGGCGATTTGGAACAAGGATCAATCAAACACTCACTGTCGTGTTGGCAGTGTCTTCTCAGAAGCCCTCAGTGGTGCGTCATGGTCTCTTTGTGCTCCAGGGACTAAGGACTTGACAGAGCATAGCCCTACACCAGTTGTTTCATCCTCCAGAGGGGATGTGCTTTTTAATGCTCCTTTTCTACAAGCGTTAAGGCTTTTTAACACCATGCCTCTTTTGTGTTTTCAGGCAAATAGGGTCAACGGGCCAAATGGTTACAATGTGGGTGAAGTGCACCAGAGTACTCCATAAACGCTTGTCTGTACCCTTGGCTGACCCCGGCCCTACTGCTCCCTCAGGATGCTCATCCTGTCTTTTCCCTGTTCCCTTCCTACCGTGGCGGGGTCTGGCTAGCCTCATAGCTATGCCTGATGCTCTGTGGGAGAAGCAGATTCTAGTATGGACAGTAAAGTACAGGCCATGCTAAAGAGGCTGGGTTGCATTTGATGGTAATGCGCCCACATCCAGCAGACTGTCCAGGTGCAGGCTGTAGGCTATTAGACCATGTGACCTGACATGGGAAAACTCCAGGGCCTGGCTTAAAGATATTATTTGAAAATAAAGGAAAAGACGAAACTCTGAAATCCTCAATACAATGCAGCACTCTTCCGCCCCACGGGGGTGGAGTATCATTTTCAACGCAGCACCCTTCAGCCCCACGGGGGTGGAGTATCAGTTTCAACGCAGCACCCTTCCGCCCCACGGTGGTGGAGTTGACCAGTTGCGTGTGGTTTGAGCCTAGATGTTGATGGGCCTTTGTGCCTCATTTCTGTGCACTCTCCACAGCCTGTGACCAGTTGTCAGAGCTGTCTAGGTGGTCTCTGCCAGTCTGTTTTCCAGTGAATCGTTTGAATCATGACATGCGTAAAGACCTCACACTCCTGTGCCTCCCACTGATGGACACCTCTCCTCTTCTCTCACCTCTCCTCAGGCTGGCCATCCCAGTGCCTCAGGCATCCATGGACATATGACCTGGCCAGTTCTGAACCTCCTCTGTCCTCCAAAGAGAATACCTACTCATGCTGTTTAACACGCTGTTAATGAGCATCTTTAACCCAGCATGTATTCCTATGTGATAACATGGTAATATTATTATTTTTCTTAAATAAGTCATGGGGACATTGAATGACAATTGGTGCATAAGATGAGTAGCTAGATGGAAACACAGGGCAATAGGCTGAAATGTGGCTAAAACCCAGATACAGAAAATAACTAGTGTAAAATAATCAAATAACTCAATTACGACAACACAAAGAAAACAAAAACAGCCAATATACAGGAAAGGACAAAATGGTAGGAAATTTAAAAACTAAAATCTCACATTCATTATTAATGCATTGAGAACGGCGAATGGGCTTGTAGAATGCCAAGGCTAGGTCTCGCTAAATGTCATCAGAAGTTCAAATTAAATTGTCTGTACCGCCGAATACCCGAGGCCCTTGCCCCTTTGTCCTCTCCACGTAGCTTACATCCTTGGAAATGTTCTCTGAACACATTTGCACATACTGTAGGCTGCACCATGGTTTAAAGTGGCTTCCTCTCCTCGTCTTCTCCTTCATCTGACAATTTGAGGGTTGAAAGTATTGTTGGTAGTGTCTACTTGGAATTGGCATGAGTACAAATGAAGGCAAGGAGACGAGAAAAACGAGAGAACTACTTGAGATGCATGCCTGGAGTCTGAATAACAACCAATAAGATCCTCTCCTCAAACAACAGTGCTCAACTCCAACTTCTTCTAACAAACTATTCTTCCAATTAAACATGATTTATTGTGATAGAAAACACCAAAGAAATTCACTAGTATGGGTGAGCTGGTATTTGCAGTTGTATTTCCACAACAAGTTTGGTTTCGTGATGTTTCAAGTCCAGTCTGAGGATTTAATTCACCTCAGAGCTGGGGTATTTTCAGGGTAAACTGTAAAGACTGGCAACCGGAGGGAAGTTTCTGCATGAAAACATCTGGAAATGTTTGTTTTGGCTCCCATGAGACGTTTCGCAAAACTGAGACGACTGTATATAAGGCGCTCTATCTCGCTAACACACTTCTCTCGCGACACAAAACACTTTTTTAGTTCATGTCCAAGGCACTAAGGGCTTGCTTTCATTATTTCTGCTGCCTGTTAACTGGCTCTTCTTCTGGTTCTAGTGAATACTCGAGTTCAACTCGCTGCTGGCTTTTTGACTTCCAGGGTTAAGAAGGTTGATTTCTAGTCTGTATATTTGGCACGCTATGATGATTAGTCTACTGTTATAAGGATTCAGAGGACTTTTTCACTGAGCACTTCTTTGCAATTTCTTGACTTGACAAGGTTTCCCAGTACAACTGCTTTCATTCTTGCTCTGCTCTCTCTCTCTCAGCCTGACTCTTTCTCTCTCACCATTTATGGTAAAAAATATGACGTGTACGGGGGAATGCAAACCTAGCCTATATATATTGGGCACATTTCAGTGCTGGCCTGGATGTCAAGCTAGCCCCATTTTTTCCCATTGAATCTCACCAATGGATGTTTGTTTATGGAAACATGGCATCCGCACTGGGCTTGACTACTCTTTTGAATATCTCTTTTCCTCTCTAGTAGTTCTCTCTCTGTAGCTTTCCTTCCATTTAGTGCCTCTGGTGTTTGGACAAGTGTTTTCACTAAACACTTTATTTTCCCTCACTCCACATGTCACTTCTTCTCCAAGCGGTGGGTTATGATCAATTCCCTGATTTAGCATGGAATAAGAGAATGTTCTTGTTTTTGTCCAGTTTAAACGCAATTCAATTTCCTGTCCATTTTTCTCTCTCGAGCGAATGGCCCTTTTTCCAGTCATACTTTGGCAGTGGATGTCTTTTTAAATTCCACATCTGAAATCACAACTCGGTGTGTCTCAGTGACTTTTTGACCTGTTTATCTCAATGCCTGACCTTTACTCGGGTCAGGGGTCATTATTCCTCATATTGGAGACCCACATGGTTTGTTTGCAGGTTTTCTTTATTTTCTTCTAACCCGGTTCTAATATACCTCCTTCAACTAGGCTTGAATATTCACTACATTGGTGTTAGAATGGCGTCTGATATGGTATGTTAATACTGGGCTGGAACAAAAATCCTGTACACCTTGTTGCTTTCTCCAGAACTGGGAGAACACTGCCTTAGGGACCACAATAACAGCCGTGTCTGCAAACAGAGATGTCCAGCCTGTGATGCCTTAGCAGGGGAAATTAAAAGGGAGGTGGACTTGTCTCATCCTTTAAACATCCCTGGTTAATAAATGCCTGCATCAAACTTAAAGCGTCAATTAGCAGTAGAAACGATAACAAAGCGTTTGCTAAAAAGCTGAGGGGCGGGGCTGGAGAAATGGAACCACTCTCAAATTCATAGACGGCGCTATGGATGCAAGGACTGACCATCCATGATATTAAAATACTAGTTTTAACCATGTTTTGAGGTTATACAGTTTTTAGTTTTTACATTTACTTTGTTTACAAACATTGGAGTAAAGCTTATTGTGGGTTCTGATGGGGTAGGACAGTTGAACTAAGCTCCTGAGGCATTTCTACCTTATATTCTTTAAGAATCAGTGGGTCCATATTATTAATTTATAAGTCCATTTTTTTGTAGCTAATGCAGCTTGCCTCTAAGGCTAAAACCATGAACTTTTCCTGCTGGATGGAACAGTTAGATTTGGCTCGGGATCTTGTTATTAAAGCGCTCTTGGCTGATGGCTGAAAAGCGTTCAAACTCCTCTGTTTGTGTTTATTTCTTGGTTACACTATTTTCCTCACTCACCTTCTTGCTCTCTCTAGCTGCCTCTCTCAAACACACAAACATTGTAATTTCAACTTTCGTGGGTCCGTGACTCGTGTCCTCTAATATAGGTATCTTATTGATACCGGCTCAGTTTCCGACTGTAGGCAGTTGGCTGCCTAGTGATTGCAACATTGGAATTATCCGATGTGAATAGATGGCAACGATGTTTAGTTTCCAAGTGCTACTGAATAAGCTCAACTGAAATGCACCAATTACTCATGATCCACATTACTCTATAGCAATCCATTCCAAATCTTTATACTATACATGACACGGCCGGCATATGTTGATCTGGCCTAGGGCCGCAGCAGAACTGCTAGGACCAGGCCTGAATAACACAATTTGCCTCTAATTTACTTGCGTTTGCAGCGGACCTTTGCCTGCTCAAAGTGAGCCGCTGCTGTTGGGAAGTCCAAACTGTCCAACTCCTTGGAGTAGCTTAATGTGCATCAGCCTCGTTACTGTGTCTTCGAGAAGGAGCGATCTAGAAGCCATCGGCCTCGTTACTGTGTCTTCGAGAGAGCGCCCTCTGGAAGCCATCTTTACTCTGTTTTGGAGAAAGAATCCCCTCTCGGGCTCAGTCCTTTATGGGAACCTCACATCTTTTGCGTGAGTGAAAATAGAAACACACATGAATTTCCCAGCAGCCTGAGGATTCATTAACCCATGCAGTATATTTGCCTTTGAAGTTAGAGCACGTTGCCTGGCATTTCCATCAGTTGATAAAAAGCATTAGGCATTGGGCCGGCAACATTTTGGCTGACTTGATCGGCTTTTCATTTATTTTTTGGGTCCAAAAGCCAGCATTTACTGGCTAACGGAATCCCTGTGGCGCACATCCTCAAACACACACACACACACACACCCAATCGCACACCTCCTTCAACCCTCCGCCTCCTTAGCTGGGCCTAATTGTACAGCGTCATTTCATGGGTAAATTTACATGCACCTACTCACCTTCCACATATTTAGCCATGCCTAACTGTAAGGCGTGTTACATCTTAGCTTGTGGAGAGTTGTGTAAGCCTTTGATTCACCCCCATGCATTCCACACTTTCTTGGAGTTCTCAGAGTTCATTCTAAACGGCCCAACAAAGCAGAACGTGACGTTGAGGGCAGTGAACACGATGTACAGCACTCCCTCTCTGCCTTGCCTGCCTTTGTACGCGCACACACACACACACACACACACACACACACACACACACACACACACACACAGGGTTCGCAGCTGTTTTGTCTCCTCGGCAACTTTCGCCATCAAAGGGGACTAGCCTTTCGAAACCTTTGTAAGGCCCAGCCTTTAGGTCACGTATCAAATGTGTTTCCATTTGTCGGCAGACTTCACCGCATACCTGACACACAGCGCCCCGAAGATCGGGTTCCCTGAGGTTTGCTCTCGCCATGGGAAAGCCTGCCAAGAGTGGAGGAGGAGGAAGAGTGGGAGAATGAAATGTAGGGCTGTCCTCTCGCTACCTCTGTCCTCCACCCATCCATCCCTTATTTTTATCTCAATGCTCTAGCTTGAGTTTTTATAGGGCAGAACTGATGCCTGAAGTGTGTGTGTCAGTGTACCAGGCAGACAGCTGCCCCGGCCGCAGCACTGGCAGCCAGGCTTTAAAGTGACAAATGATCCTCCCCTATTCGGCCTGCTGCCTCCCACTACGAGCCTGGAGACTAAGCTATATAGCAACGTAGCTTAGCTACATACAGTGTATATATAAGTATAGCTCTGTACACACGTCTGGATTTAACTACACGGCTCTCCTTTCACTGTGTAAACTCATCTCAACTCTTAACTGATGTGCTGATAAGAGTAGATGTTTGTCAGTCGAATTTGATAAGGGTTAAGTATATCAGTGTTTGGCAAATAGGAATTACAGTCTCTAGAAGCTTATTTCATGACATCCTCTGTAGCTCAATTGGTAGAGCATGGTGCTTTCTACTGCAAGATAGTGGGTTCAATTCCTGGGACCACCCATACATAAAATGTATGCCAGCATGACTAAGTCGAGTCGGGCTAAAAGCCTCTGCTAAATGGCATGTATTATTATATTGCATTGTTTACGTATTACATTATAAACTTTTTATGGCGTGTTGTTGTACGGTGATGTTAGATAGGAGGTATCGTCTCCTTGTTGTACAGTGATGTTAGATAGGAGGTATCGTCTACTTGTTGTACAGTGATGTTAGATAGGAGGTATCGTCTACTTGTTGTACAGTGATGTTAGATAGGAGGAGGTATCGTCTCCTTGTTGTACAGTGATGTTAGATAGGAGGAGGTATCGTCTCCTTGTTGTACAGTGATGTTAGATAGGAGGAGGTATCGTCTCCTTGTTGTACAGTGATGTTAGATGGGGGAGGTATCGTCTCCTTGTTGTACAGTGATGTTAGATGGGGGAGGTATCGTCTCCTTGTTGTAAAGTGATGTTAGATAGGAGGAGGTATCTTCTCCTTGTTGTACAGTGATGTTAGATAGGAGGAGATATCGTCTCCTTGTTGTACAGTGATGTTAGATAGGAGGAGGTATCGTCTCCTTGTTGTACAGTGATGTTAGATGGGGGAGGTATCGTCTCCTTGTTGTACAGTGATGTTAGATGGGGGAGGTATCGTCTCCTTGTTGTACGGTGATGTGAGATAGGAGGTATCGTCTCCTTGTTGTACGGTGATGTTAGATAGGAGGAGGTATCGTCTCCTTGTTGTACAGTGATGTTAGATGGGGGAGGTATCGTCTCCTTGTTGTACAGTGATGTTAGATAGGGGAGGTATCGTCTCCTTGTTGTACAGTGATGTTAGATAGGAGGAGGTATCGTCTCCTTGTTGTACAGTGATGTTAGATAGGAGGTATCGTCTCCTTGTTGTACAGTGATGTTAGATAGGAGGTATCGTCTCCTTGTTGTACAGTGATGTTAGATAGGAGAAGGTATCGTCTCCTTGTTGTACAGTGATGTTAGATAGGAGGAGGTATCGTCTCCTTGTTGTACAGTGATGTTAGATAGGAGGAGGTATCGTCTCCTTGTTGTACAGTGATGTTAGATAGGAGGAGGTATCGTCTCCTTGTTGTACAGTGATGTTAGATAGGAGGAGGTATCGTCTCCTTGTTGTACAGTGATGTTAGATAGGAGGAGGTATCGTCTCCTTGTTGTACAGTGATGTTAGATAGGAGGAGGTATCGTCTCCTTGTTGTACAGTGATGTTAGATAGGAAGTATCGTCTCCTTGTTGTACAGTGATGTTAGATAGGAGGTATCGTCTCCTTGTTGTACAGTGATGTTAGATAGGAGGTATCGTCTCCTTGTTGTACAGTGATGTTAGATAGGTATCGTCTCCTTGTTGTACAGTGATGTTAGATAGGAGGTATCGTCTCCTTGTTGTACAGTGATGTTAGATAGGAGGTATCGTCTCCTTGTTGTACAGTGATGTTAGATAGGAGGAGGTATCGTCTCCTTGTTGTACAGTGATGTTAGATAGGAGGTATCGTCTCCTTGTTGTACAGTGATGTTAGATAGGAGGAGGTATCGTCTCCTTGTTGTACAGTGATGTTAGATAGGAGGAGATATCGTCTCCTTGTTGTACAGTGATGTTAGATAGGAGGAGGTATCGTCTCCTTGTTGTACAGTGATGTTAGATGGGGGAGGTATCGTCTCCTTGTTGTACAGTGATGTTAGATGGGGGAGGTATCGTCTCCTTGTTGTACTGTGATGTTAGATAGGAGGAGGTATCGTCTCCTTGTTGTACAGTGATGTTAGATGGGGGAGGTATCGTCTCCTTGTTGTACAGTGATGTTAGATAGGAGGAGGTATCGTCTCCTTGTTGTACAGTGATGTTAGATAGGAGGAGGTATCGTCTCCTTGTTGTACAGTGATGTTAGATAGGAGGAGGTATCGTCTCCTTGTTGTACAGTGATGTTAGATAGGAGGAGGTATCGTCTCCTTGTTGTACAGTGATGTTAGATAGGAGGTATCGTCTCCTTGTTGTTCAGTGATGTTAGATGGGGGAGGATGACGGTAGTAGTCTGGGTCATATCTCCAAGGAGGATGATGACGGTAGTAGTCTGGGTCTGATATATTAACCTTATTTTGTTTCTTTCCTTTTTTTATCACCCCCTTTCCTTCATCTCCTTGTCCACAACTCGGTCTGTCTATCCCCCCATCTTCTCTCTTCTAACCCCTCTCTCATAATCTCTCGCCGAACCCCTCTCTCTCTCTCTCTCTCGCCTAACTCCTCTTTCCTAATCTCTCTTCTAACCCCTCTCTCCAGGTATGGAGTGGCCCCAGAGAACATCATCCTGTATGGCCAGAGCATCGGCACGGTACCCACGGTGGATCTGGCAGCGCGCTACGAGTGTGCCGCCGTCATCCTGCACTCACCTCTTATGTCCGGCCTGCGAGTGGCCTTCCCTGACACGCGCAAGACCTACTGCTTCGACGCCTTCCCCAGGTGGGTTATTATGGGGTGAGATGGGGTGGTAGTGGGTCGGTGGAAGTAGATGGAGTCTAGGGACAGAGGGATGGGATGTTGGATGTGTTTCCTGGCCTGTTGTCTTTGACTGACTGACAGTTGAAATACAGCCATGTGCCACAGCCCTGATTTGGATTTTGGGTAGGTAGTGTTATCTCTCCTGCAGGGTGCTGATTTGATTTGATTTGATTTGGATCTCTTTTAGTCCTCATTTGGACTAATCTTCCAAGAGTCCTTATACATTAAAATACAATTTATAATATGAACACATTTTCACATATAACACACTATTACAAACATACATAATGACCCAATAAATACTCAATCTAAAGAATATTGATTCTTCATCTACTATAGTCCCACAACATTTCTATGTATTATATTTAAATTGTTTTAAAATAATGTTTAAATGTATATATTGAAAGGTTTCTAGTTTGCTCAGTTAATTTATTCCATTTCTTTATTGCTCTAAATCGAAATGTTATTTTGCCTATTTCTCTTTTCTGTCTGGATAACACATAGATGGTAGACAATCTATTCCTAGTATTTACGGAATGTTTGTCTCTTACCAACTGAATACCGTTGTGAATAGAACTTGGCCGTTTTAAATTATGTATATTATGAAATAAAATAAGCATGTTTTTTCCAATTATCTTGTCGATTGATGACCAACCAAGAACACTGCACATGACTTTAACAGAAGAACCATATCTCCACCTTAAAACAATCCTTGCTGCTTTGTTCTGTGCATTCTGCAGCCTCCTAACTTCACTTGATGATGCATTTCCCCAGACCACAGAACAGTAGTTCACCTGACTCTCAATTAATGCTTGTGATATTTGCTGAAGAATTTTTCCTGGTAAATATTTAGCTAACCTTCTGATTATGCATGCTGTTTTAATACTTTTTTTACATAGATTAGTTATTTGAGACGACCATGATAAGCAGTTGTCTAGCTGCACTCCCAATAGTTTGGTTTCTGCCACTTCTTCAATTTGTACTCCTCCCATACTTAATTGTATCCCAGGCTGTTTTGGCCTTTTCCTAGTGGAACAGACTAACATAACTATGGTTTTCTTGGTGTTTAAAACAAGTTTGTTTTGGCAAACCCACTCCCTAATATTCTCCAAATCTCCTTGTAAAGCCTGTTGAACCGATTGTCTTGCTGCATAAATTGTAGTATCATCTGCAAATATAGTAGCTTGAGTTTCAGCTAAGGCATATGGAAGGTCGTTGGTATATATTAAATAAAGAAGTGGGCCAAGGCAGCTGCCCTGCGGTATTCCACAGTTTAACACACGAGGGGAAGAAAATGAACCATTGATATAGGTGGACTGTTTCTTGTCAGTTACATATGACTGTACCCAATTCAATGCTACCTCCTTAAAACCATAATGCATTCATTTTGTAAAAATTATTTCATGATCCACTAAATCAAATGCTGCACTGAAATGTAAAAATAGTACACCCACAAACTTGCCATTATCCATAGCATTGAGCCACTGGTCAGTCATGTCAACCAATGGAATGGTTTTTGTGATAAACATGCTGATTGGCTGAAATCAGATCATTCTTTTCCATGTAGTCCCACATTTGTCTACTCACAATACCCTCCAATATCTTACTGACTGTAGGGGGTAGACTAATTGGTCGACTATTGGCAGGAGTAATGGGTTCTTTGCAGTCTTTCGGAATAGGACACAGTTTCGCATGCTTCCATACATTTGCAAACATCCCCTTTTCCAGTGACCAATTAAATATGTATCTCAGTGGAACTGCAATCTGGGGAGCAGCACAGCGAAACAAAACAATTGTCCATAAGATCATAACCTGTAGATTTACCATCAGGTAATGACTTCAATAGGTTTAACACCTCCACTGACACCATTTGCAGACTAAAAGAGCAGATCTTGTTGCTCATAATATGATCATCAATCCATTGGACAATAGCTTGTTTGGAAGAATGTATGTTTACATTGTTGCTCAGTAATTTTATTTTCTTTGTAAAAAAATCTGCAAAATGATTGGCAATATCAACTGGTTTTGTTATTATTCTCCCGTCAACCTCCACACTAGATGGGCATGATGAGATAGATGTACCAGGTAAGCCCTTAATTAACTGTGTTCCATACCTTTTTAGAATCATTTTTACAATCAATATAAGCATTGTTGTAAAATAACTTTTCTTTCGATTCAATTTAACTGCATAATTAGTGTTCTATAATTCTGTTAATCAATTTCTAATTTTGACTTGGCTGCTAAGACTTTTGCCATATTTCTTTAAGAAAAAGCCTCACCCAGTTCATCATCAATCCATGGAGATGGACGAGCACCAACTGTACTCTTTCTTATAGGGGCATGATGGTCCATTACCTCAGTGAGCAAATCAATAAAACATTCTGTAGCGTGATTTAAATCATCCTCTAGATAAATCAGCTCCCAGGGTACAGCAGCCAAATCATTTAGAAATAGCTCATGATTAAATGTTTTAAAATGTATTTTGACCATAATCCTAGGGGGTTTCTTTGGAACCTTGGTGTTCATGGTTATGGTCACAATATTATGGTCTGTCCAGCCCACTGGCATTGATCTGGCTTTTAAGCATTACAATAGTATATTACAGAAAATCAGATCAATGCATGTGTCTGAACGATGACCCAACTTAGTTGATGATCTAGTAGTATCTTTAACCATTTGTTTCAAACCACAGCTCTCGGCATATCTCATTCATTTAGTTCTATTTGAATTATTATGATCCTTCCAATTTATATTAAAATCACCCAAGATAAATACATCTCTGTTGCTACCTGTGGCCTGGTCAAACCCAGTGCATAAGTCATCCAGATAGGACACCTTAGAGCTAGGAGGTCTATACACACATCCTACCAATATGGGTGCCTGGTGAGGCAGATGTACTTGAGCCCATAGTGCCTATATTTGACACACATTAAGGGCATCCCTCCTCTTAAAAGGTATATGATTCTGAATATACAGTGCTACACCCCCACTATTCCTGTCCCTTCTCAGTAGACTATATCCTTGAATGTTAATTTGCCCATCATTTACAGATGCATCTAAATGTGTTTCGGTCAAAGCCAAGATATTAATATTATTTATGTTGACCAAGTTAAAAACCTCATGTATTTTGTTAGGAAGGCTACATACATTAACCTGAGCTATATGCAGCTCTTTCCTTATCAAGTGGAGATCAATAGAGCATGTATTGGTTATAGTTGAAGTTGTCATGATACACTACAACACACAAACTCAGATTTGAACATTTAATTAAAATAGCCAGGGAGTTACTCTAGAGTATTGATACAATTGCCCGTTGATATAAAGTTTATCCATCACCATGGAGACTCGTTGATTCAGGCAACGCTTTTCCTTCATGATGGGATATAGTTTTTTTCTAATTTCATTGATCTCAGTGGGGAAGTGATCATTCATTCCAAAATCAGTGTTTTTGAGTTCTCTCCCCATGTTCTTCGTCATTTCCTTTTGCTTAAATTTGTCAAAACATGCAATAATAGCCCGTGGCCTATTTCCAGAGACCTTACCTATTCTATGGACTCTGGAGAATGTGGCATTACGCACAACATCAGTGGGCAGTTTTAGTTGAGTTGACATAAAGTCTCGGACTGTGTCCTCACAGCCTCTGCTGTTGTCATTCTCCGGTATCTCTGAGAATATTAGATTGTTCCGCATTGATCGACACTGTACATCAAGCAAGGTTTCTTTTAAGTTGTTTGTTCTCCCTTTGCACCACCTCCACCTTGCTATGAATAGAGTCTACAGTACCTTTCAGCACCGTGTTCTCTCTCCTTAGATCATCAATCTGATGTTGGCTGAATTCTAGACTAGCACATAATGCATTGATGTCCTCTCGTAATATATCCAAGAGATCAAGTTTGGCAAGCCTTTCATTGATGGATTTTAACAAGTCAACATCCATATCAGTAAACCTCTCGCCTACTAGGGGATGGTTTGGTTCCATCGTTGATACCTATTGGCCAACCTGGTTTTAGTTTGTTTTGTTGATTGGGTTGGTTGTCCTTAACAATGCTTGAATCCTCCGAAACCAGCGACATGTTTCTTTGAGTTCGTAAGTATCTCTCGTCAATGAATCGTTCAAGCTCTTCAATGGATTCTGAATCATCCAGCGTGTTTACAGGCAGAGTTAAACACACAAACAAACTGTTCAGCCGCAACTGAAAACCGCTGGTTGAAAGTCTCCGAGTGCATTGGTTTTCTTTACAACAAATCCTCTCGTGATGTGTGAGTCACTGTTCCGTCCATGTAGTTGTTGCCTCTTGTTGATAGTGCTGTTAAGGTGGAGAACATCGGTGAATGAGGGAATGTTAAGGTGCAGCGGTAGGTACGTAGGTAGGTAGTAACTTGCCATGCTAGCTAGCTATGAAAGGATGGCGGCTGGGCTCATAGACCTAGTGAAAAATAGGACTCCCAGGTCTCGGTCTCTGGCTGGCCTCTATCAGATGCCTGTATTATCCATAGGGTTTGTATTGTGTGTCCCCTAGTCATATTCCATGAGCAGCTACTTCCTGTGCTGCTTTATTGTAAAGGGTCGGAAAACTAGAAAATAAGTCTTGGTTATCAGATGGAGAACAAGCTATTAGGATGAGAAATACTGTACATTTGGTGCAGGTGGGAGGAACAGATAGCATCAAACTGTTATCAACCCTCAGCCCTGACACCTGTGGAACAATGGCATCAAACTGTTATCAGCCATGAGATCTGTGGGACAGCGGGCAGAAGGGGGGGGTGGAGAGCAAGCAGAAGGGGGGGGTGGAGAGCGGGCTGAAGTTGAATCTGCAAGTGGCTCTCCTAAGCTGGTACTGCTGTAGAGGACTGCTATAGAGGCCTACAGGTAACTGCCAAAAGAATGGAAACACTTGAGTAAATGAGGGTTCTGTGGTCTCTGTTATGGTGTGGAGTGCATTATCCTGTCATGGTTTAGGACCTCTCATCCCCTTAGAGGGTCTCTGTTACAGTGCCTTGCAAAAGTATTCATCCCCCTTGGCATTTTTCCTATTTTGTTGCATTACAACCTGTATGAAAGATTAGTGGAATCTGTGTGGGTAGCTGGACAAGTAGGATGACTGACAGTGAAGGTGAACAGGTGATCACGGGTCAGGTGACAGGAATGGATGAGACTGAGGCAGGAATTCCTTTAACCATAAAGTGGTATACTTACTGAGTAGTCTGTGCTGCATAACAAAGGAAACAGAATAACATGTATCCAATCAAATTCATAACATGTATTCAATCAAATTCATAATCACAAAGATCAAGTCATAACAATCATTCATTATTAACATAATTAGGAAATTCAACAATCCAGTTCATTAAGAAGTCAATAGGAATCATCCTTGAGTCATTTATGCTCTTAAGGAAGAGAAAATGGCGTGATCGGGCGATGGCGATTTCCTCCTATTATGGAGTTGAGATCTGTCGGATATTTCCACCTGACCTAATTAAAGCACCCCTGGCCCAGCTGAGCAAGTGGCCATGAATTAAAAGATTATTCTACCAACTCCATGGGCCTTTTCTACACTGTAATTTAAATTGATTTCTATTTGGATTTCATGTCATGGACATACACAAAATCATCCAAATTGGTGTAGTGAAATGAAAAAAATAACATGTTTCAAAAAATTATACAAAATAAAAACTAGAAAAGTGGTGCGTGCATATGTATTCACCCCCTTTTCTATGAAGCCCCCTGTTGCAAGCAATTACCTTCATAACTGGCATAATTAATTAAATAAAGTCCACCTGTGTGCAATCTAAGTGTCACATGATCTCAGTGTATATATACACCTGTTCTGAAAGGCCCCTGAGTCTGCAACACCACTAAGCAATGGGCACCACCAAGCAAGCGGAACCATGAAGACCAAGGAGCTCTCCAAACAGGTCAGGGACAAAGTTCAGGGTTGGGTTATAAAAAAATATCCTAAACTTTGAACATCCCACGGAGCACCATTTAAATCCATTATTAAAAAATGGAAAGAATATGGCACCACAACAAACCTGCCAAGAGAGGGCCACCCACCAGAACTCACAGACCAGGCAAGGAGGGCATTAATCAAAGAGGCAACAAAGAGACCAAAGATAACCCTGAAGGAGCTGCAGAGTTCCACAGCGGAGACTGGCGTATCTGTCCATAGGACCACTTTAAGCCGTATACTCCACAGAGCTGGACTTTACGGAAGAGTGGCCAGAAAAAATCCATTGCTTAAAGAAAAAAATAAGCAAACACTTTTGGTGTTTGCCAAATAGCGTGTGGGAGACTCCCCAAACATATGGAAGAAGGCACTCTGGTCAGATGAGACAAAGATTTAGCTTTTTGGCCATCAAGGAAAAAGCTATGTCTGGCACAAACCAATCACCTCTCATCACCCCGAGAACACCATCCCCGAGAACACCATGTTTTTCATCGTCAGGGACTGGGAAATTGGTCAGAATTGAAGGAATGATGGATGGCGCTAAATACAGTAAAATTCTTGACGGGAAACCCGTTTCAGTCTTCCAGAGATTTGAAACTGGGACAGAGGTTCACCTTCCAGCAGGACAATGACCTTAAGCATACTGCTAAAGCAACACTTGAGTGGTTTAAGCGGAAACATTTCAATGTCTTGGAAAGGCCTAGTCAAAGCCCAGACCTCAATCCAATTGAGAATCTGTGGTATGACTTAAAGATTGCGGAACCCATCCAACTTGAAGGAGCTGGAGCAGTTTTGCCTTGAATAATGGGCAAAAATCCCAGTGGCTAGATGTGCCAAGCTTATAGAGACATACCCCAAAAGACTTGCAGCTGTAATTACTGCAAAAGGTGGCTCTACAAAGTATTGACTTTGGGGGGGTGAATAGTTATGCATGCTCAAGTTTTCATTTTTTTTGGTCTTATTTCTTGTTTCACAATATAAAATATTTCGCATCTTCAAAATGGTAGGCATGTTGTGTAAATCAAATGATACAAACTCCTGAAAATCCAAAGTCGGGTGAAAACTTTCACAAGCCACTGTATGGTGTGGGCTGCATTATCCTGGCATGGTTTAGGTCCTCTACCCCCTTAAAGGGCCACATAAATGCCAATATATGCATGACTGTGAGTGTGCCTTTGTTGTTAGTCTCTGAACCCTTTGAGATTATAGTCTTATTCCACCTGGAATGTGATGATCCTGCTTTAAAGCTACAATGCAGACATCACATCATTTCTGGGTAACAATTAAGTACCTTGCTGTGATTGTTTTCAATTCAAATGGTCAATAATAGCATAGCAATGAACAATTTCTGAAGCAAGAATTCTGCTAGCACAGTCAGTGTGTTTAAGGGAGGGGAAAACTGAAAACTACCTGTAATTGGGGAAAGAGTTTTGGAAGTCTCTTTCTTATTGATATTTAAACTAATTTATCACCTGGTGATGTCACCAGTCAGGTTAGAACTCCAGCTCTTACACTAAAAGGGCATTGTCCGCAATGTTACTACACTGCTCAAAAAAATAAAGGGAACACTTAAACAACACAATGTAACTCCAAGTCAATCACACTTCTGTGAAATCAAACTGTCCACTTAGGAAGCAACACTGATTGACAATAAATGTCACATGCTGTTGTGCAAATGGAATAGACAACAGGTGGAAATTATAGGCAATTAGCAAGACACCCCCAATAAAGGAGTGGTTCTGCAGGTGGTGACCGCAGACCACTTCTCAGTTCCTATGCTTCCTGGCGGATGTTTTGGTCACTTTTGAATGCTGGCGGTGCTTTCACTCTAGTGGTAGCATGAGACGGAGTCTACAACCCACACAAGTGGCTCAGGTAGTGCAGCTCATCCAGGATGGCACATCAATGCAAGCTGTGGCAAGAAGGTTTGCTGTGTCTGTCAGCGTAGTGTCCAGAGCATGGAGGCGCTACCAGGAGACAGGCCAGTACATCAGGAGACGTGGAGGAGGCCGTAGGAGGGCAACAACCCAGCAGCAGGACCGCTACCTCTGCCTTTGTGCAAGGAGGAGCACTGCCAGAGCCCTGCAAAATGACCTCCAGCAGGCCACAAATGTGCATGTGTCTGCTCAAACGGTCAGAAACAGACTCCATGAGTGCCCGATGTCCACAGGTGGGGGTTGTGCTTACAGCCCAACACCGTGCAGGACGTTTGGCATTTGCCAGAGAACACCAAGATTGGCAAATTCGCCACTGGCGCCCTGTGCTCTTCACAGATGAAAGCAGGTTCACACTGAGCACATGTGACAGACGTGACAGAGTCTGGAGACCCCGTGGAGAACGTTCTGCTGCCTGCAACATCCTCCAGCATGACCGGTTTGGCGGTGGGTCAGTCATGGTGTGGGGTGGCATTTCTTTGGGGGGCCGCACAGCCCTCCATGTGCTCGCCAGAGGTAGCCTGACTGCCATTAGGTACCGAGATGAGATCCTCAGACCCCTTGTGAGACCATATGCTGGTGCGGTTGGCCCTGGGTGTACATGCATACGTACATTAATACCAAAAAGTATGTGGCAGCTGCTTGTCAAACATCTCATTCTAAAATCATGGGCATTAATATGGAGTTGGTCCCCCCTTTTCTGCTATAACACCACTCTTCTGGGAAGGCTGTTCACTAGATATTGGAACATTGCTGCGGGGACTTGCTTCCATTCAGACATGAGCATTAGTGAGGCCAGGTTCTGATGTTGGCCGATTAGGCTTGGCTCGCAGTCATGCTGAAACAGGGAGGGCCTTCCCCCAAACTGTTGCCACAAAGTTGGAAGCACAGAATTGTCTAGAATGTCATTGTATGCTGTAGTGTTAAGATTTCCCGTCACTGGAACTAAGGGGCCTAGCCCGAACCCTTCTGTGTAGGGAGTAGTACACAGCGTTGTACGAGATGTTCAGTTTCTTGGAAATTTCTCGCATGGAATAGCCGTCATTTCTCTGAACACCAATAGACTGACGCGTTTTAGAAAAGTTCTTTGTTTCTGGCCGTTTTCAGCCTGTAATCGAACCCACAAATGCTGATGCTCCAGATTCTCAACTAGTCTAAAGTCCAGTTTTATTGCTTCTTTAATCAGAACAACAGTTTTCAGCTGTGCTAACATAATTGCAAAAGGGTTTTCTAATGATCAATTAGCCTTTTAAAATTATTAACTTGGATTAGCTATCACAACGTGCCATTGGAACACAGGAGTGATGGTTGCGGATAATGGGCCTCTGTACGCCGATGTAGATATTCCATAATAATTCTGCCGTTTCCAGCTACAATAGTCATTTACAACATTAACAATGTCTACACTGTATTTCTGATCAATTTGATGTTATTTTAATATATATATCATATGTGTATATATATCATATGTAGTTCACATAAGGTGGGCACACACCCTCTGTATGATGTGTAGTTAATGGTTTGGGAGCGTGCTGTGTGGAGTCAGTCTCTCCACCCCTGCTGTTACTGCACCGCTACAAGACAGATGGATACATACTAATGCACCCAAGGAGGTCCATTTGTCTTAATGTGTTTGTCTTCCCCACTCTCTCCCTTTTTTCTCTTTCTCTCCCTTTTCTCTCTCTCTCTCCCTTTTCTCTCTCTCTCTCCCTTTTCTCTCTTTCTCTCCCTTTTCTCTCTTTCTCTCCCTTTTCTCGCTATGTTGCGCACGCTCTGCTGCTCTCGCTTTGTTAAAGCATTGATAAAATGTAACCCCTTCTCTCTCCCCAGCATCGACAAGGTGTCCAAGGTGGCGTCGCCAGTGCTGGTGATCCACGGCACGGAGGATGAGGTGATCGACTTCTCGCACGGCCTGGCAATGTACGAGCGCTGCCCGCGTGCTGTGGAGCCCCTGTGGGTGGAGGGCGCCGGGCACAACGACATCGAGCTCTACGCCCAGTACTTGGAGCGACTCAAGCAGTTCATCTCCATCGAGCTGCCCACATCCTGATCTCCCTTGGCCTCCTCCACTAAAACCTGGAGGGGGGCTGCGTATCAAGTCTAAAATGGCCTCATTTTTTCTTTCCTTGATCTGTGCAGAGAGAAGTGGATTGGTGGACATTTGATACCTGAAATCCACCATGTTGGTTTGTATTGTTTATCGGTGCAGATGTTGGAGAGGAGGAAGTGTTGAGATGCTTCCCCCAGGGCTTAACCAGGTCAGGCTGAGCTGAGCCAGGCCAAGGCATCCCCGGCGCTCATATGTGGACAGGTCCCAGGTCTCTTTGCCAAGGAGCTAGGGCCCGCTCACTATTTGCACTTGCTCTTCAATCTGGATCTCGATTTGATTCTCCTTCTCTCTCGCTCTGTCTCTCTCTCTGTCGGTGGGGATGTGATAAATTCCCTCTGCGATCTTGTTCTCTATTTCATCTGTTTCTCTCTTTTATGCTCATGATTGATTGACTTTGTATTCTTTTCTACCTGATGAAGAACAATCTGTTTTGCACCTCAGATACATGATTAATGTTCTTGCTTGTTTGTGTTTGTTAAATTGTTTTGTCTTTTTTTTATTTTATTCAGGGTCAATTCAAACGAAAGCACTTTTATGGTGCAGATATTTTCAGGTAATCATACTGTATGTTCTGATGTAGGTTTTCTGTTATCCTATTGACATTCCATGTGTTTCACTACACAGAGAAACTCATTCCCATCTTGTTTTCAAGGCCAGTGTGTGACCGTGTGAGAGATAAGTGTGGTTGAAAAACGTCATTACCCAGCTCACCCCTGGTTGTCTCACCTCTGTAACAGTGCTCTTGTTAACTGGAGGTCATGTGGTAAGTAGGGCCAGGTGTTTTTCCTCAACTGGGGTTTTCCAGTGACGGACACCACCTGACCCTAATGATGACACGTGACCATGTATCAAATAAAAACACACCTACAATGTACTGTAATTGAACCTGTGTCCCAGGACTGAATCAACCCCTGACCTCGCGGCCTGGATTTGAACACCCCTATGCGGAATCCCAAATCAACCCCTAGCCAGTACTGTCTCTAGACACACCTGATCTACCCCTAGCCAGTACTGTCTCTAGACACACCTGATCTACCCCTAGCCAGTACTGTCTCTAGACACACCTGATCTACCCCTAGCCAGTACTGTCTCTAGACACACCTGATCTACCCCTAGCCAGTACTGTCTCTAGACACACCTGATCTACCCCTAGCCAGTACTGTCTCTAGACACACCTGATCTACCCCTAGCCAGTACTGTCTCTAGACACACCTGATCTACCCCTAGCCAGTACTGTCTCTAGACACACCTGATCTACCCCTAGCCAGTACTGTCTCTAGACACCCGTGTAGATCTGAAAGGAGCAGATTTAAGCAGTATTCATGTTTTTCTGCCTTGCTGTTCGGAGGATTTTTGACCATATTGCTAAGACCTATCCATTTCAGATCTAGAGGTATGTCTTGGGCGTAGGAGTTGGTTTGGGATTCGGCACCAGTGTACATGTTTTTCTTCAGAAGTTTTCCGTGAAGCCATTTTGTTCGTCTGTTCAGAATTAAGATTGAGTTTAATGTAAATGCTTTGGGTTGCTTTCCTTTCAACACTACAAATAAAGCCTTAAGTCTGTGGACATTTCACCCTAACATTCCTGTCGACTTGAGTTGGGGAGTCTCATGGTCTGCAGGGGGACTGACTGCTGCTATCGGTTCGTTTGGAGGAATCTTCTCAATCACTGTGAAAATATGTTTTGGGGTAATACTGATCAAAAAGGTACTTCACCTAATGCAATCTCAATGAGTCTTCACATGTAGATGAGAGATTTTTGAGCCATCTCACCACCATTTGCAGATTCTGGCTGTATCCCTTTGGGGGTAAGGGGGATTCCCCCCAACAGACCCTTTCCCTGCTCCCCATCTCGTTTCACTCCAAACAACTCTGCAAGTGTCACCAAGACTACGTTTTGGAAGAAACACTGCATGCAAACAACTTTTCATAAAGGACATTTTGAGTGTAGCGAGTGAAGAAGCCAGAGGAATCACTGGGTTGGAAGTATTCTGCAAATGTTCTCAGCTGTAAAAAAGAAGAGAGAAACACTACACTGCTCACGGAGTGTCCTTTTCGAAGGAGGTAAAAGTGAAGGATATGTGCATAGCAACTTGTGATTAACGTTTTGACTGAACAGTGTATTGCTGTGAGGTGATGGCTGTATTTTGCGGTCGTGGTTGGGTTTTCGTGTGATGAATAAAAGATTCTAGTGTTTTCTCGTCATAACTTACTAAGGGGCCTATGTTTTGACACAACGAGCCCTTTAACTTAACATCTAGTTTTTTCTGCTTGTCTTTTTAAAGAACGAAAAACTGCTTTAGTCCCATTTATTGTTTTGATACTGACATTTTTACAATGTTATTTTCCAGTAAATGTTGATAGATTTACACTCTAATGCTGGTTTGTCAGAACCATATGTAATGTATCTATATCCTCTATACATAATATAAAACATTGATTTAAGGGCTATTCTAGCCTACCTGAGTTTAACACTGGAGTCACAGTATGCAAATCTAATGCATAACAAAAGCTAGTGGGTACAGAGGTTTCTTAGTGTTAAACTCACAAAGAAAAAGCCTTAAATGTGCCGTGCTACAGATTGTCATTCATGTTGGCTGTGTTGCTTTCTGGCAACACAGTGGATGTTTTAATGCTTAATGGAATAAAGAATGCATGGAATTACATATACTTGTCTGTTCTATTGGTTTTAAACGTATTATCTCCATCTTCTGATGTTCCTGTCAATGTTCTATTGTTTTTAAACGTATTATCTCCGTCTTCTACTGTGCTGATGTTCCTGTCAATATTCTAGCATCCATGAAGGATCATTTACTTTTACACTTGAGTAAATGAGGGATACAAAGTATTTTGAAAGCATTTGCTTCTACACAGGTGTAGTTCCTTAGTCAATTAAGCAATTAACATGCCATCATGCTTAGGGTCATGTATGATAATGCCCAGTTGATTATTATTTTGGCTACCATGGCTAGAAGAGATCTGTGACTTTGAAAGCGGGGTCTCAAAGGAGCATAGGGGCTTTAAAGGCTGTGTGTGTCTGTCACCAGATCTCAATTGAACACTTATGGGTGCAACTCTATATTAGGAAGGTGTTTTTAGAGGCGACTAGCTCAGTTTACTAAACTCTTGTTGAATAATCGCCTCCAAGGTAGCCTGGGATAGTAAGCTTTATAGCTAGTTACTAACTTTATTATAGTTACAGTATGTCGGGTGGCAGGTAGCCTAGCGGTTAAGAGTGTTGGGCCAGTAACTGAAAGGTCGCTGGTTCGAATCCCAGAGCTGACTAGGTGAATAATCGGTCTGTGTCCATGAGCAAGGCACTTAACCCTAATTGCTCCTGTAAGTCACTCTGGTTAAGAGCATCTGCTAAAATGACATAAAATACAGGGTGTTGTAGGTTATAGGCAATACTCTTTCAGTGTTTAGAAATCTCTGTAGTCCAGGGATGGCGAGGGGAAACTTGAAGCCTCTTGTGAGAGTATAGGAGCAGCGTGAGTAGTGCGAGAGTGTACACTGGCCAGCTGCCAGGCTTAGGGGCTCCAGGCGAGGAAGGGGAGGTGAGCCAGCAACCTATTTTACATGTCTGGGTGCCGGCCTGGAGGCCCAGGAGCTGGGGTCTGGGGCCGTGTACAAACAAAGATATGTGTTATTGAGGTGTTTACCTGATCTGACTGTTGCCATCTGGGGTCTGAAGCCTTACATAGCAGCTACTATACAGTGCATACGAAGGATTGGTCCTTGGAGCCGAATAGCAGAGGTTTTCCTCTAATTGAAGAGGGAGCCGGATTGGTATGACTATGTTGCGGCTAAATACTGTACAGAGCCGCTTGTTCAAAAGTGTCTCATTTGTGTGATGTGGTAGCAGCAAGCACAATTGAAAGTTAGAAGAACATCTAACATAAAAAAGGACAAGTGAGTTTTCATATCAAAGTTCCAAGATGTGAGAATTCACTGTAGAACTTCAGGAATGTATTACATTTGCATTGGGGATCATGATCAAGCACATTGACACTTGATCTGAGAAAACACTAGCCATCCAGTGGACCCAAGTACTGCAACAACTACGTTTGAACAAGGGCATTTGTAGTTTAGTTTATTTATCTTAATACACATATGGGTAATTCCACGGTTACAGAAGGATGTTGAGACTCAGATTTTTCACTTTAAAATGTATGCCAAACAAAAAACAATGTTTGCAAAGAACAGTGCAGATGCAAACGTTGGTAACAGAAGGACTGCACCAACAGCACAAACTGTCATTCTGTTACCAAACTTTGCATCTGCACTGTTATACGAGTAAATGTGTTTTTGTAAAATGTTCAGTGTAAGTTAAGTCGGCAAGTTGAATGTCTGTAAGTTTGCAATCATTGGGTTTTGTTTGGCATACATTTTAAAGTGGAAAATCTGAGTCTCAATGTCACTCTGTTTTTGTGGAATGACCCATATCTAAAAACAAGCTCTGTAGCTGCAGTGACCTATTGAAATGTCCTTACTACTCTCCTCCTCTCCCTCTCACTCCCTCCCTCGCTCGCTATACCATCCCCAAACTAAAGTAGCAGCACAAACATCAAGTTAAATGTAATCATCCCATGCAGATTTTACTGTGCAGGTCCTTCAGTAATCAACGTGTAGGCTAATTAAATATGTTGTCTAATTCCAGCATTCCTCAGATAACGCCAGAAATCTACAAGGATTATTTAGTAGGAAATGACTGATTAACCAGCTAAACCATTTCTGGCTCTTGATAGATTTAAGTGATCCTTTAACCACAGGTTTAGAATCAGTTGATCATCCCCACATTTGAACTTTTAGTTCATTTCTCTTAGAGGTTATGGTCTGGTCACATCCGTACTGTACATGACTTGTGGGACGTGGAAAAGGTCTGGTCACATCCGTACTGTACATGACTTGTGGGACGTGGAAAAGGTCTGGATGTGTGGTAGGGTGATTAAGGTTCCTGTGAACCTTTTTCCCTGGCGCAAGACAATGACCCTGGCTGGCTGTTTCCTCAGACCATCTTCCTCACTGGGAATTCTGTAATTCCCACACTCTGCTGGAATGAACACAGATTACACACACTTCCCCATAGACACGAAGACATACACACTCACCTCCTGAAAGATTTACAGAGACACACTTTCCACATACGCACTCCCAGATACCCACACACGTCCTGAAACAGACAGACATCCCACCAAATCCCATGGGCATCCTCAACTAATAATGTCATGTCAAGCCTGAGCAGGGAGCTGTCCACTACCCTCAAGTCAAGTTCTATCTTCAGGGGAAATGTAATAGGCTTTCAGCCTGAGCAGGTTAGTAACCTTCATAGAAGAGTGAGTCTAATGATTAAACTGTAATGCTTGGCTTTCCTTTTGTTCCAGTAATCTAACATATTTTTAGACATCCTATTGATTTATCTGTTGTCTTTGAGTTTCTGGCGATTACCCTGAAACTTCTGAAGCAACATCGACCTAAGGGAGTGCACCAGCCAGGTTCCTGATGAGATCTTGAGAAGATGGGGATGGATCGTCTACACCCTCCGAAAAGCCCCTCCATCCCCACTGGGCATAGGCATGCTCTATCCTAGAGCTCACAAGGCCCCTCCATCTCCACCGGGCATAGGCATGCTCTATCCTGGAGCCCACAAGGCCCCTCCATCCCCACCGGGCATAGGCATGCTCTATCCTGGAGCTCACAAGGCCCCTCCATCCCCACTGGGCATAGGCATGCTCTATCCTAGAGCCCACAAGGCCCCTCCATCCCCACCGGGCATAGGCATGCTCTATCCTAGAGCTAACAAGGCCCCTCCATCCCCACCGGGCATAGGCATGCTCTATCCTGGAGCCCACAAGGCCCCTCCATCCCCACCGGGCATAGGCATGCTCTATCCTGGAGCTCACAAGGCCCCTCCATCCCCACTGGGCATAGGCATGCTCTATCCTGGAGCCCACCAAGGCCCCTCCATCCCCACCGGGCATAGGCATGCTCTATCCTGGAGCCCACAAGGCCCCTCCATCCCCACTGGGCATAGGCATGCTCTATCCTGGAGCCCACAAGGCCCCTCCATCCCCACTGGGCATAGGCATGCTCTATCCTGGAGCCCACCAAGGCCCCTCCATCCCCACCGGGCATAGGCATGCTCTATCCTGGAGCTCACAAGGCCCCTCCATCCCCACTGGGCATAGGCATGCTCTATCCTAGAGCCCACAAGGCCCCTCCATCCCCACTGGGCATAGGCATGCTCTATCCTGGAGCCCACCAAGGCCCCTCCATCCCCACCGGGCATAGGCATGCTCTATCCTGGAGCTCACAAGGCCCCTCCATCCCCACCGGGCATAGGCATGCTCTATCCTGGAGCTAACAAGGCCCCTCCATCCCCACTGGGCATAGGCATGCTCTATCCTAGAGCCCACAAGGCCCCTCCATCCCCACCGGGCATAGGCATGCTCTATCCTAGAGCCCACAAGGCCCCTCCATCCCCACCGGGCATAGGCATGCTCTATCCTAGAGCCCACAAGGGAAACGGAATAGAGCACGCCCACGCAACACTGTAGGTGGGAGCTTGAGGCAATAGAGAATCCTGGAGGCTGGACAGGTACTTACTTAGGAACTAACAGGATTAGGTACAATGTGGAACATAAGGCTTCCACAAGACAGAACTACTGCGGACGATCTTCTGCCTTTATGGAGATGGTGTTCCATGACAGACCACAGCCCTTCATCTCCTTTTCCACTGTTATTCTCCAGGTTTCCTTTTAGTCTGGAGAAAAGTACCTGAAGAAGAGTGGGATTAGGGTTGACAAATTTCAGTACCTTTCCCAAAGTTGCCAGATGTTCCAGAAATCCCAGTTGGAAATCCAGAATCCTCCAACCAGGATTTCTGGAAAACCTAGGAATTTGTGAAAATTGCATACATTATGCAACCCGACATGGGATGGAGAGGAGTCATCGATGGCCTATGCTCCCTGCAGGAGTGATGAGCCTGTAAAGTAATTTCAATGTTCTTCCACTTTGTTGTATGTGTAGTAGTCAGATTTTTCCCAATAGACTTCCTTTAGCTTGTGGATATAAATCCAATAACATATTGTTGATGTGGACAGTCTTTCCTAATGTATTTAGGTATTACTCTACACACAAGCATGTGCTCTAGCGTACCTACTGAGAAACAAGTTGGAAAAACTAAACTCTATTAATGAACAGTGAGTGGTTCTTCCACCTTGAAGTAGTTGTTCCATTGGTGTAAATGACAGTAACACTAAGGTATATTCAAAGCATGCATATCTCACTGCTAAGCCATTCTCTGCTCTCTTTCACTCCATCTTGCCTTCCTCTCTATCTCACCCACTCTCTCTCTCCTCTCTCCGTCTTCTCTTTCCCTGTCTCACTCCTCCTTCTCTTTCCCTGTCTCACTCCTTCTCTCTCCCTGTCTCACACCTCCCTCTCTCTCCCCGTCTCACCCCTCCCTCTCTCTCCCCGTCTCACACCTCCCTCTCTCTCCCCGTCTCACACCTCCCTCTCTCTCCCCGTCTCACCCCTCCCTCTCTCTCCCCGTCTCACCCCTCCCTCTCTCTCCCCGTCTCACCCCTCCCTCTCTCTCCCTGTCTCACACCTCCCTCTCTCTCCCTGTCTCACCCCTCCCTCTCTCTCCCCGTCTCACACCTCCCTCTCTCTCCCCGTCTCACCCCTCCCTCTCTCTCCCTGTCTCACCCCTCCCTCTCTCTCCCTGTCTCACCCCTCCCTCTCTCTCCCCGTCTCACCCCTCC
The DNA here is from genome assembly GCF_045679555.1 of Salvelinus alpinus. NCBI lineage: Eukaryota > Metazoa > Chordata > Actinopteri > Salmoniformes > Salmonidae > Salvelinus > Salvelinus alpinus. The sequence continues at coordinate 29,932,597 of NC_092118.1, forward strand.
CTCTCTCTCCCTGTCTCACACCTCCCTCTCTCTCCCTGTCTCACCCCTCCCTCTCTCTCCCCGTCTCACACCTCCCTCTCTCTCCCCGTCTCACCCCTCCCTCTCTCTCCCCGTCTCACCCCTCCCTCTCTCTCCCTGTCTCACCCCTCCTCTTTGTTGCAGCATTGATAACGTTCTCAGCCTTCATTATCCCAATTCCTTACAATTCTGAAGATGGACCGCTACTGGTACACACTCACCCCATGTCTCAGCGGATGGAGGTCATTGTAGAGGAAATGGAAGCCCTCACCTGGAACTGGCCTCACTGAGGGAGTTCCTGACAACTGTTGATCAGGCCTCACACTGAGGGAGTTCCTGACAACTGTTGATCAGGCCTCACTCTGAGGGAGTTCCTGACAACTGTTGATCAGGCCTCACACTGAGGGAGTTCCTGACAACTGTTGATCAGGCCTCACACTGAGGGAGTTCCTGACAACTGTTGATCAGGCCTCACACTGAGGGAGTTCCTGACAACTGTTGATCAGGCCTCACTCTGAGGGAGTTCCTGACAACTGTTGATCAGGCCTCACACTGAGGGAGTTCCTGACAACTGTTGATCAGGCCTCACACTGAGGGAGTTCCTGACAACTGTTGATCAGGCCTCACTCTGAGGGAGTTCCTGACAACTGTTGATCAGGCCTCACACTGAGGGAGTTCCTGACAACTGTTGATCAGGCCTCACACTGAGGGAGTTCCTGACAACTGTTGATCAGGCCTCACACTGAGGGAGTTCCTGACAACTGTTGATCAGGCCTCACACTGAGGGAGTTCCTGACAACTGTTGATCAGGCCTCACACTGAGGGAGTTCCTGACAACTGTTGATCAGGCCTCACACTGAGGGAGTTCCTGACAACTGTTGATCAGGCCTCACACTGAGGGAGTTCCTGACAACTGTTGATCAGGCCTCACACTGAGGGAGTTCCTGACAACTGTTGATCAGGCCTCACACTGAGGGAGTTCCTGAGAACTTTGGAGCAGGAGCTCCCTATCTGACATGTTTTCCAAAAATGGCGAATGCACTCACTGACTCGGTTGTTCTCTATAGCAACACAACACACTGCCAGAGGAGGGTTGGTAGGGGGGAAGGAGAGAAGGGTTGGTAGGGGGGAAGGAGAGGAGGGTTGGTAGGGGGGAAGGAGAGGAGGGTTGGTAGGGGGGAAGGAGAGGAGGGTTGGTAGGGGGGAAGGAGAGGGAGGTTGGTAGGGGGGAAGGAGAGGAGGGTTGGTAGGGGGGAAGGAGAGGGAGGTTGGTAGGGGGGAAGGAGAGGAGGGTTGGTAGGGGGGGAAGGAGAGGAGGGTTGGTAGGGGGGAAGGAGAGGAGGGTTGGTAGGGGGGAAGGAGAGGAGGGTTGGTAGGGGGAGGAGGGGAGGGGGGAAGGAGAGGAGGGTTGGTAGGGGGGAAGGAGAGGAGGGTTGGTAGGGGGGAAGGAGAGGAGGGTTGGTAGGGGGGAAGGAGAGGAGGGTTGGTAGGGGGGAAGGAGAGGAGGGTTGGTAGGGGGGAAGGAGAGGAGGGTTGGTAGGGGGGAAGGAGAGGGAGGTTGGTAGGGGGGAAGGAGAGGAGGGTTGGTAGGGGGAAGGAGAGGAGGGTTGGTAGGGGGGAAGGAGAGGGAGGTTGGTAGGGGGGAAGGAGAGGAGGGTTGGTAGGGGGGAAGGAGAGGAGGGTTGGTAGGGGGGAAGGAGAGGAGGGTTGGTAGGGGGAAGGAGAGGGAGGTTGGTAGGGGGGAAGGAGAGGAGGGTTGGTAGGGGGGAAGGAGAGGAGGGTTGGTAGGGGGGAAGGAGAGGAGGGTTGGTAGGGGGGAAGGAGAGGAGGGTTGGTAGGGGGAAGGAGAGGAGGGTTGGTAGGGGGGAAGGAGAGGGAGGTTGGTAGGGGGGAAGGAGAGGAGGGTTGGTAGGGGGGAAGGAGAGGAGGGTTGGTAGGGGGGAAGGAGAGGAGGGTTGGTAGGGGGGAAGGAGAGGAGGGTTGGTAGGGGGAAGGAGAGGAGGGTTGGTAGGGGGGAAGGAGAGGGAGGTTGGTAGGGGGGAAGGAGAGGAGGGTTGGTAGGGGGGAAGGAGAGGAGGGTTGGTAGGGGGGAAGGAGAGGGGGGTTGGTAGGGGGGAAGGAGAGGAGGGTTGGTAGGGGGGAAGGAGAGGAGGGTTGGTAGGGGGGAAGGAGAGGGAGGTTGGTAGGGGGGAAGGAGAGGAGGGTTGGTAGGGTGGAAGGAGAGGGAGGAGGTGGATGGAAGGAGGGGTTTCAGGCAACGTTTCATAATCAACTGATTAAAAGTAATTATATAGTTCATAGTCTATTCATAACTCTGTTTATAGCCTTGATCATTTAAACGGGAAATAGGCTAATTATTCAGCAGTGTTTATCCTACTCATCTATCGAGACTTCGGGTGGAAAGAGGAGATTGGAAGGGGGCAAGGCGAGGGAGGAGGGAAGGTGAGGGAGGAGGGGGTGGAAGGATGGAAGGAGGGGGAGGATGGAAAGAGGGGGGTAGAAGGAGGGAATGAAGGGTGAGGGGACACAGGGACCAGTGTTCCTTCTAGTTCCTCTCGATCAGTAGCCTAAAGTAACTCTCTCTCACTCACTCCCTCTCTCACTCCCTCACTCACACACACACATATATGCACAGGAGGTGGTCAGAGTTGTTCAAATTTAGAGATGACACATTGTGTTTCTTCTGTGATTTATCTTTCCTTTGGATTGGCCATTTTCGACACAATCTTGCATGAAGAGTTATAATTGGACATACATTGCCAGGTGGTTTAAAATGATTTTTGTTTGCAGCTGAAATTTTTTAGGCTATTGGTTTATTTTTGACTATTTTAACATTTAGGCTACCCATGCTGTACGTTATGCAAGTAACGGCGGGAGATCGGCATAGTCTAGTAACTAGAAACCCTGGTCTAGTTGAACACCTGTATAGATAACGTTCTAACACCGTAAATGCCGGGTGCTCAGCCCGGCCATGTGAATTCAAATGGACACAGGGAGAGAGCGAGGAGGAGAGGGAGATCTGTAACGTTCTCCTATTAGCCGGTGCGACTGACAGCCAACATTTCAGTGAGGATAATCCGTCTCCAGCAACAACAAGGAGGCTAGGCCAAATATGTGCGCCGTATTTAATGAGGACCTCTGACTGTGTGGAAATTACATTACTATAGTATACTTTTTGATTGTGATAGTAGGCCTATCATGCATTTTTGAAAACGCATCGTTGTCTATACTGTGATACAGTATGTTCAAGCGGAGATGGGAGCTGTATAGCAGTGAGGAGCTAGATTTTATGCAAACGCGACTTTTTGGCATTTTACACTTAATTAACTTGGAGCATGCCTCGGTGCCACAGTGTCTCGGTATTAGGTAAACATGACGGGGCCGGCTGCCAAACGCCGGTGATAATTCCCCCAGCTCTGTCCCTTGTTCCTGAGTTAGAGTGCTAATGTCTGACAGACGCACGGCGCTCTTTAGATCTGGCGGGTCTCACTTTATTCAGTTATCAGTCGGTATTGATCAGGCAACGTTTCATAATCAACTGATTAAAAGTAATTCTATAGTTCATAGTCAATTCATAACTATGTTTATAGCCTTGATCATTTAAACGGGAAACAGGCTAATTATTGAGCAGTGTTTAGCCGACTCATCTACCGAGACTTCACCTCAGCCGTCCTATCTCGAAATATACACAGCCTGTATACAGTTTCATTGCTCAAATCCCATTTAACAGCGGCCCCTATGGATGAATACTGGGACATATTTTACAGTATTTCCCAGCAGCCCTATTCATCCTGATAGCAGCTGCTTACAGGGATAGGACAGTTCCAATGAGGTGGTCTTTATGTTGCCTAAGGCTATGGCAGTACTCAGCGGGGATTCCTGAAGGCTAACTGGACGGCTATCCAGACTTGATCCAGACTAAGCTTTTGGTTGACGGGTGGGTTTGACTTAAACAGTGTCTAACAAGAAAGAAGTATGTTAACTTTGGTATTGTCTATAGCAGTGGTTCCCAGACTTTTATAGTCCCGTACCCCTTCAAACGTTCAACCTCCAGCTGCGTACCCCCTCTAGCAGCAGGGTCAGCGCACTCTCAAATGTTGTTTTTTTGCCATCATTGTAAGCCTGCCACACACACACCATATACGATACATTTAATAAACATAAATATGAGTGAGTTTTTGTCACAAACCTGCTGCTCTTTATTTAACCATCTTACATATAAAACCTTATTTGTTCATCGAAAATTGTGATTAACTCACCACAGGTTAATGAGAAGGGTGCGATTGAAAGGATGCACATAACTCTGCAATGTTGGGTTGTATTGGAGAGTCTCAGTCTTAAATTATTTTCCACACACAGTCTGTGCCTGTATTTAGTTTTCATGCTAGTGAGGGCCGAGAATCCACTCTCACATACTGTAGGTACGTGGTTGCAAAGGGCATCAGTGTCTTAACAGCACGATTTGCCAAGGGTAGGATACTCTGAGCGCAGCCCAATCCAGAAATCTGGCAGTGGCTTCTGATTAAATTCAATTTTCACAGAACCGTTTGTTGAAATTTCGATGAGGCTCTCTTGTTCAGATATTGGTAAGTGGACTGGAGGCAGGGCATGAAAGGGATAACAAATCCAGTTGTTTGTGTCATCTGTTTCAGGAAAGTACCTGCGTAACTGCGCACCCAACTCACTCAGGTGCTTCGCTATATCACATTTAACATTGTCCGTAAGCTTGAGTTCATTTGCACAAATAAATCATACAATGATGGAAATACCTGTGTGTTGTCCTTGTTAATGCAGACAGAGAAGAGCTCCAACTTCTTAATTATAGCCTCAATTTTGTACCGCACATTGAATGTATTTGTGGAAAGTCCCTGTAATCCTAGATTCAGATCATTCAGGCGAGAAAAAACAAGAAACTCGTCATCATGCAAGCGGTCAGACAAGTTAAAATTATGGTCAGTAAAGAACTTTAAACTCGTCTCTCAATTTCAAAAAACGTGTCAATACTTTGCCCCTTGATAACCAGCATATGTTGTAAAAGCGTTACATGGTCGCTGCTCATATCATTGCATAGTGCAGAAAATACACGAGAGTTCAGGGGCCTTGCTGTAACAAAGTTAACCATTTTCACTGTAGTGTCCCAAAACATCTTTCAAGCTGTCAGGCATTCGCCTCTCGGTGGATGCTGCAGTGTACCCAAGTGGCGTCAGGAGCAACTGCTTGCATGCCATTACCACTCCACTATGTCTCCCTGTCATGGCATTTGTGCCATCAGTGCAGATACCAACATGAGCAGCAGCTACGTTTGGCTACATTCGGACGGTTAGTGGAATTCCCGCGAGAGAGTAACGGTTAATGTGATTGGATGTTAATTATTTGACTAGGATACCTGTATTTGACATTGTGTTGTTATTTCGCTGAACACTAGATGGTTTCATTTTATTTTTGGCAGTGAAACAAGGCTAATCAGGCGAGACAAAAAACTCACCCAAATATATAGCCCCATTGAAAAATATAAATGGACTGTTTCTTAATAAAAAAATAAAAAGGTGAATCACATTTTTATTTGGTGTACCACCAACGGCATTGTCCAGTTTGGGAATACCTGGTCTATAGAACCCCCCCAAAATGTTATTGCTTGCCTCATATATGACACCCCTAAAGGTTTTATATGGAACCTTTTTGTAGGGTTCCTTGATCAGAACCCCAGGTTTTATTTTTCACTGAACCTAAATTGATTCTATATAGCGTCCTTGGGTTCCATATAGCAGCCTAGCCTCATAGAGTAGACGTAACAGTAAAAGTAAATCCTGAAAACTCAAATTAGAATGATATGTTACTTTTGGTATGGTTACATTAAACAGAAGGTATCTTAGGGAAAAGGAGGGTGGTTAGGGTTAGGTTTAGCTAAAAGGGTTAAAGTTAGGTGTAGGGGTAGCTAACATGCTAAGTATACTGAACAACTATATAAATGCTAAATGTTAAGTGTTGATCCCATGTTTCCTGAGCTGAAATAAAAGATCACAGACATTTTTCAGATGCTACAAAAAGCTTATTTCTCTCAAATTTTGTGCACAAAATTTGTTTACATCCCTGTTAGTGAGCATTTATCCTTAGCCCAGACAATCCATCCACCTGACAGGTGTGGCATATCAAGAAGTTGGTTGAACAGCATCATTACACAGTTGCACCTTGTGCGGGGGACAATAAAAGGCCACTATAAAATATGCAGTTTTGTCACACAACCCAATGCCACAGATCTCTCAAGGTTTGAGGGAGCATGCAATTGGTATGCTGACTGCGGGAATGTCCACCAGAGCTGTTGCCAGATAATTGAATGTTAATTTCTCAACCATAAGCCACCTCCAATGTTGTTTTAGAGAATTTGGCAGTACGTCCAACTGGCCTCACAACTGCAGACCTGTGTGGCTCAGTTGGTCGAGCAATGGCGCTTGCAATGCCAGGGTTGTGGGTTCGATTCCCATGGGGGACCAATATGGGGAAAATGTATGCACTCACTGCTGTAAGTTGCTCTGGATGAGAGCGTCTGCTAAATTACTAAAATATAAATGTGTGGGCGAGTGGTTTGCTGATGTCAACGTTGTGAACAGAGTGACCCGCGGTGGGGTTATGGTTTGGGTAGGCATAAACTATGGACAATGAAAACAATTGCATTTTATCAATGGCAATTTGAATGCACAGAGATACCGTGATGAGATCCTGAGGCCCATTGTCGTGCCATTCATCTGCCAACATCACCTCATGTTTCAGCATGATAATTGCAAGGAAGCTGAAAATATCCCAGTTCTTCCATGGCCTGCATACTCACCAGACATGTCACCCATTGAGCACGTTTGGGATGCTCTGGATCGACAGCGTGTTCCATTTCCCGCCAATATCCAGCAACTTCACACAGCCATTGAGGAGGAGTGGGACAACATTCCACAGGCCACAATCAACAGCCGTATCAACTTTTTGCGAAGGAGATGTGCCGGGCTGCATGAAGCAAATACTGGTCACACCAGATACTGACTGGTTTTCTGATCCACACCTCTACCTTTTTCTTTAAGGTATCTGTGACTAACATATGAGTATCTGTATTCCCAGTCATGTGAAATCCATAGATTAGGACCCAATTCATTTATTTAAATTGATGATTTCCTTATATGAACTGTAACTCTACAAAAATCTTTGAAATTATTGCATGTTGCGTTTATATTTTTGTTCAGTATAGTTGCAACGTAGCTAAAAAGTAGTGAGTAGTTGAAAAGTTGCTAATTAGCTAAAATGTTAAAGTTTTCCGTGATGAGATTTGAACTCACAACCTTTGGGTTGCTAGACTTTCGCAAACGTCTAGCAACCCCCAAAAAGGTTGCGTGCTCGAATCTCATCACAGAAAACTTTTGTATGTTAGCTATTTAGCAACTTTTCAACTACTTACTACTTTTTAGCTACGTTGCAACTACTTAGCATGTTAGCTAACCCTTCCCCTAACCTTACCTTAACCCTTTAACCTAACTCCTAATCTTAACCCTAACCTTAACCCTAACCCTTAGCCTAGCTAATGTTAGCATTTGCCACCTAGAAAATGTTAGCCACAACAAATGGGAATTCGTAACATATCTAAGTTTTGCAAATTTGTAAGAAATTGTATATTTTGCAAATTCGTAACATATTGTACGTTTAAAAAAAATCATAACATAACATATGAATTGTATTTCGCAACATATCATACAAAATGGGAGATGGACAACTACAAATTAGTACATACCATACGAAATCTTACATGTTTTACTAAATGGAGCATCTCGAATTTACATGCAGAATAATACGAAATGCTCTGAGAGCTGGTTGCAAAGGGTGCCATATATGAAGCAAGCAGAACCCTTGTTGGTTCTATACAGAACCTTTTTTCTAAGAATGTAAACATTCTAGCCTAGTCGACAAGAGACTTTTGAGTTTCAAAGCTCCATTTCATGGTTTCAACCTCCTCAACCATAGCAGGACAGTTACGAAACTCCCATGTTTGACCTGTAAGCTAATGTACAGACAGGAACAAGAGAGAGATGGGAAGGGCGGTATGGAGAGAAATAAGAATGGAGAGGAAAGCATAGAGAAAGAGATGGCGAGGGACAGCAATAGGATAAAGACCGGAGAGAGAGAGAGATGGGTGGGTAGTGAGAAAGATGGGTGGGTGTGTAGTGAGAAGAGGGGTGAGTGTGTGCAGAGGGGATTGGGAGGGGAGTAGAGGAAAGAAGAGAAGGGATGAAGGTGTGGGTCATGCGGATATAGGTGGCAAGGCAGACAGAGGAAATTCCAGTGCACCAATCAAACACTCACACAGTATTTCTACTGGCAGCTCATGTTCCCGAGCACCAAGTCACATCACCAGTAGTGTAGGCTACAATATACATCTCTGCGGAAATCCCACTTTCATGTTTCCATAGCCTAATTAATGCATATTTTAAACACATTTCAAGTTACTGGCCCTGCATCAAAATGCACTTGCAACGTAGGCCTACACATTTGCCTTCAATGATCAAATTCTTTTATACATTTTTCAGTCCTCCTAGAATAGCGCTAAAGTAGGCTTTATAGATTGTATCTATAATAGGCTTCCGACAATGGAATGATAGAAATGGCTTAGAAATTAACCGGACCAATGAGTGTGCGGTGGGCGTGTCCTCCTGCCTCTGCTGGTGTAAACAGCGTGTTCAGAAGCGCCAGGCTCGCGCGGAGCGGAGATGAGTGTATAAATACCAGAGTGCCTCTTCTCTCCGCTATACCAGACCTGACACATGACATAATTGTCCCTGTCACATCTCCGGTGTGTCCTCACCAAGACCGCACTTCCCGAAGGAGTCGACTAGACAACGGTTGGTTTATTCTACAGGTTGGTGCGTCTCTCGATCTCCGTGGAGTTTATAAGCTAACTACTAAACCTTTTGGGGATTTAAAAACAACTCCAGCTCGCTGCGCGCCTCTCTTTTACTCGCTAGGCTCTTACTCTAGTGGCAAAGCCAAAGCCACCAGTGTATCGGTAGTCTAGCCTGCTAATAGGAATACAACAGACTGTTTTGGGTCGTTGTGGACTGTACATGCTGCAGAAAGGAGCGGCCAGTGCCAGCTGTGGCTGTAAGGACCAGAGGTGTTTGTTTTCAAGGTGCGCCTTTTTGCGGTTTGTTCCAGGTCATCTCCTCCCGGTGCCATTCAACAGTGTCAAAATAAATCGGGCTACAAAATATACATGTATCACTATATGTAATTAATGCAATCTACACAATGCCATCCTTATAGACTTTGACGGTGCATGACAGCAACAATGGTACGGTGTCTGTGCGTTAACGACCTTATCATGTACCAACACGTTTCACCGGGAAAGCAAGCACAACTCGCGCAAGTGGTAGCATTGTTAAAACCACAAATTCTATTTATAGGGCTGGTTCGTGCATGATGTTGTATAATACGATACTGTGCAGCAAGGGTAGCCTATGTTGTGTATATTCACGCGCTCCGTTCGCATGTGCCACTGTATCTTGCGCTCGCTTCTCGTAACGTGCGCGCCCGGTTTCGCTGCCCTAGGGGGCATCAAGTGCACAGTCATCAGGTATGTGTTTTTTTATATTCTTCCAACAACATTCCGTCATTTTCAACATGTCTATATATGATTCAAGTTGTAGTGCTGATAATAGTTCAGTGTTGTTCAGATTGATGCGCCCATACAGGAAGCTATAGCTAATCGGTGATTATATTGAACTCAGTCAGTATTGGTGAGGTAAGAGCAGCGTTAGTTTATACTGGCCTATGTACCCAGCAGGTTCCTTCAGTATCAGGATATGTATGTGGAATGAGTGATGAGCACGTGACAATTGAGGTTTGACTGAGGCTGTAAGGGCATATTGATGATGAATGTAAGACATGCTTAGAATATGACAGCATTTGAGCTGCTCAATAAGTGAATGGATTTCCTGCTGTAATTGAAGTCTTTAGAGGGCTTAGTGGTCAGGGAATACGCAGTGTGCGTGTGTGTGTCTGTCAGATTTAAGAAAGGGGGAAAATGTTAACCCTGTACTGCCCCCTCCTTCTTTCAGTCGCTCTTGTAAAAGATGCATAGCTAGCAGAGATGACGATGATGATGATATCAAATCTCAGGAAAGGAATGACCACGACCGGATTTCAAGGCCATAATTGACAAGAGCCCTGCATGAGAAAGAGAGAGACAGAGAGGGAGGGACGTTTGGAAGCAACAGAGGTCCACATTAGAGCCACAGAACAGGGATTGAAGGAACACCTATTGGAACCATGTAATCAGTACTGGGAATGTCAAAGCATCTCAGAGAAACAGATACCTGGGTTTGACTGACAGCCAGAGATTGACAAACTAATTGGTATATTCAGAATGTACTGTAGGTTTCCACACAACTCATAACCAAGGAGAGGAGAAGAGAGAGAAAGAAAGGAGAGGAGAGTGAGAGAAGAAGGGAGGGGTGGAGAGAAAGGAAAGAGAATAGTGGAGAGAGAAAGAAGAGGGGAGGAATGGAGAAGAGAAAAGGAGGACAAGAGAGGAGATGAGATGAAAGGAGAAGAGAAGAAAGGACAGATGAAGAGAGGAGAGGAGGAGAAAGGACGGATGAAGAGAAGATAGGAGAGGAGAAGAGAGGGATGAACCAGAGTCGTGAGAAGAAACCAGGAATACAGCAGGTGAGTGCAACCTTGCCTTGCCTTCTTTTGACTTGCAAATATTACTGTGCGTACATGGCCTAAGGGGCAGGTGTGTGTGTGTGATACCCTCTTACCAGGGTCACTCTTGAAGGTATCTGTAGAATGACCAGAATAACAGAGACAACCCCATTTCTCATGAAGTGTATAAAATTGACACTACAGTTTATCATATGTCTGTATGGTGGTGGATGTACACATACTGTAGGTGTGGTGGTGGATACACACATAGACTATATATTACGATGGGTGGAGGAGGGAGAGAGAAGGATACAGAGGAAGAGTGGACGAGATGTCTGGAGAGTGAAGTATAGATAGAGAGGTGGAAAGGGATCAAGAAAGAGATTGAGGAGAGCTATAAAGAGATGGAGAGAGAGAGGCCTACAGTCTAATTATTACTCTAACAGCTACTAGTATCACTCCATATATTTGAGCTTGTTCTGTGGTTTTCTTAGTAATGATATAGAATGACTAGAAAGGACATTCCATTCATGTTGTTGTGGCTCATATTGGCAGCAGCAATCAGAATGCTCACTGCATTGACTCATATCATATCCTCATCTCTAAGACTCTCATTGCCTTTCTAAATGCTGTTTGCATGCAGCAATGTGTGTGCGTGCGTGTGCTTGCAATGATATGTAGTGGACCATGACAAATCCAGTGAATTTCAGGCTGGTGCATTTCAACTTGCGTGCTATTCCGTTTTGTTACATCCCTTCCAACTTGTTAGCAGCTCGTCTGTGTTTTTTCTGAGCTATGTTCAATCTGCTAGGTCTATTTCTATGCCGCGTATATTTCACTGTTCATTTGGCTAGGTCTGCAAGGCTCATTCTGCACATTTTTTTATATGTACAGTCTGCCAAGTCCATTTATATGTTAATTCCACTAGGTGTATTTCTAAGTCCATTCTGCTAGGTGTATTTCTAAGTCCATTCTGCTAGGTGTATTTCTAAGTCCATTCTGCTAGGTGTATTTCTAAGTCCATTCTGCTAGGTCTATTTCTAAGTCCCTTCTGCTAGGTGTATTTCTAAGTCCATTCTGCTAGGTCTATTTCTAAGTCCCTTCTGCTAGGTCTATTTCCATGTTCCTTCTGCTAGGTCTATTTCTAAGTCCATTCTGCTAGGTGTATTTCTAAGTCCATTCTGCTAGGTCTATTTCTAAGTCCCTTCTGCTAGGTCTATTTCCATGTTCCTTCTGCTAGGTCTATTTCTAAGTCCATTCTGCTAGGTGTATTTCTAAGTCCATTCTGCTAGGTGTATTTCTAAGTCCATTCTGCTAGGTGTATTTCTAAGTCCATTCTGCTAGGTGTATTTCTAAGTCCATTCTGCTAGGTGTATTTCTAAGTCCATTCTGCTAGGTGTATTTCTAAGTCCATTCTGCTAGGTGTATTTCTAAGTCCATTCTGCTAGGTGTATTTCTAAGTCCATTCTGCTAGGTCTATTTCTAAGTCCATTCTGCTAGGTCTATTTCTAAGTCCCTTCTGCTAGGTCTATTTCCATGTTCCTTCTGCTAGGTCTATTTCTAAGTCCATTCTGCTAGGTGTATTTCTAAGTCCATTCTGCTAGGTGTATTTCTAAGTCCATTCTGCTAGGTGTATTTCTAAGTCCATTCTGCTAGGTGTATTTCTAAGTCCATTCTGCTAGGTGTATTTCTAAGTCCATTCTGCTAGGTGTATTTCTAAGTCCATTCTGCTAGGTCTATTTCTATGTCCATTCTGCTAGATCTATTTCTATGTCCATTCTGCTGGTTTTGTTTTTATATGTACATTCTGCTAGGTCTATGTCTACATAAATTCTGCTAGGTCTATTTCTAAGTCCATTCTGCTAGGTCTATTTCTAAGTCCATTCTGCTAGGTCTATTTCCATGTTCCTTCTGCTAGGTCTATTTCTAAGTCCATTCTGCTAGGTCTATTTCTAAGTTCATTCTGCTAGGTCTATTTCCATGTTCCTTCTGCTAGGTCTATTTCCATGTTCCTTCTGCTAGGTCTATTTCCATGTTCCTTCTGCTAGGTCTATTTCCATGTTCCTTCTGCTAGGTCTATTTCCATGTTCCTTCTGCTAGGTCTATTTCCATGTTCCTTCTGCTAGGTCTATTTCCATGTTCCTTCTGCTAGGTCTATTTCCATGTTCCTTCTGCTAGGTCTATTTCCATGTTCCTTCTGCTAGGTCTATTTCCATGTTCCTTCTGCTAGGTCTATTTCCATGTTCCTTCTGCTAGGTCTATGTCCATGTTCCTTCTGCTAGGTCTATGTCCATGTTCCTTCTGCTAGGTCTATTTCCATGTTCCTTCTGCTAGGTCTATTTCCATGTTCCTTCTGCTAGGTCTATTTCCATGTTCCTTCTGCTAGGTCTATTTCCATGTTCCTTCTGCTAGGTCTATTTCCATGTTCCTTCTGCTAGGTCTATTTCCATGTTCCTTCTGCTAGGTCTATTTCCATGTCCCTTCTGCTGGTTTTGTTTTTATATGTACATTCTGCTAGGTCTATTTCTATGTCAATTCTGCTGGTTTTGTTTTTATATGTACATTCTGCTAGGTCTATGTCTACATAAATTATGTTAGGTCTATTTCTATGTCAATTCTGCTAGGTCTATTTCTATGTCCATTCTGCTAGATCTATTTCTATGTCAATTCTGCTGGTTTTGTTTTTATATGTACATTCTGCTAGGTCTATGTCTACATAAATTCTGTTAGAAATAGACCTAACAGAATGTACATATAAAAACAAAACCAGCAGAATTTACATAGAAATAGATCTAGCAGAATGGACATAGAAATAGACCTAGCAGAATGGACATAGAAATAGACCTAGCAGAATGGACATAGAAATAGACCTATGTCCATTCTGCTAGGTCTATTTCCATGTTCCTTCTGCTAGGTCTATTTCTAAGTCCATTCTGCTAGGTGTATTTCTAAGTCCATTCTGCTAGGTCTATTTCTAAGTCCCTTCTGCTAGGTCTATTTCCATGTTCCTTCTGCTAGGTCTATTTCTAAGTCCATTCTGCTAGGTGTATTTCTAAGTCCATTCTGCTAGGTGTATTTCTAAGTCCATTCTGCTAGGTGTATTTTTAAGTCCATTCTGCTAGGTGTATTTTTAAGTCCATTCTGCTAGGTGTATTTCTAAGTCCATTCTGCTAGGTGTATTTCTAAGTCCATTCTGCTAGGTGTATTTCTAAGTCCATTCTGCTAGGTGTATTTCTAAGTCCATTCTGCTAGGTGTATTTCTAAGTCCATTCTGCTAGGTCTATTTCTAAGTCCATTCTGCTAGGTCTATTTCTAAGTCCCTTCTGCTAGGTCTATTTCCATGTTCCTTCTGCTAGGTCTATTTCTAAGTCCATTCTGCTAGGTGTATTTCTAAGTCCATTCTGCTAGGTGTATTTCTAAGTCCATTCTGCTAGGTGTATTTCTAAGTCCATTCTGCTAGGTGTATTTCTAAGTCCATTCTGCTAGGTGTATTTCTAAGTCCATTCTGCTAGGTGTATTTCTAAGTCCATTCTGCTAGGTGTATTTCTAAGTCCATTCTGCTAGGTCTATTTCTATGTCCATTCTGCTAGATCTATTTCTATGTCCATTCTGCTGGTTTTGTTTTTATATGTACATTCTGCTAGGTCTATGTCTACATAAATTCTGCTAGGTCTATTTCTAAGTCCATTCTGCTAGGTCTATTTCTAAGTCCATTCTGCTAGGTCTATTTCTAAGTTCATTCTGCTAGGTCTATTTCCATGTTCCTTCTGCTAGGTCTATTTCCATGTTCCTTCTGCTAGGTCTATTTCCATGTTCCTTCTGCTAGGTCTATTTCCATGTTCCTTCTGCTAGGTCTATTTCCATGTTCCTTCTGCTAGGTCTATTTCCATGTTCCTTCTGCTAGGTCTATTTCCATGTTCCTTCTGCTAGGTCTATTTCCATGTTCCTTCTGCTAGGTCTATTTCCATGTTCCTTCTGCTAGGTCTATTTCCATGTTCCTTCTGCTAGGTCTATGTCCATGTTCCTTCTGCTAGGTCTATGTCCATGTTCCTTCTGCTAGGTCTATTTCCATGTTCCTTCTGCTAGGTCTATTTCCATGTTCCTTCTGCTAGGTCTATTTCCATGTTCCTTCTGCTAGGTCTATTTCCATGTTCCTTCTGCTAGGTCTATTTCCATGTTCCTTCTGCTAGGTCTATTTCCATGTCCCTTCTGCTGGTTTTGTTTTTATATGTACATTCTGCTAGGTCTATTTCTATGTCAATTCTGCTGGTTTTGTTTTTATATGTACATTCTGCTAGGTCTATGTCTACATAAATTCTGTTAGGTCTATTTCTATGTCCATTCTGCTAGGTCTATTTCTATGTCCATTCTGCTAGATCTATTTCTATGTCAATTCTGCTGGTTTTGTTTTTATATGTACATTCTGCTAGGTCTATGTCTACATAAATTCTGTTAGAAATAGACCTAACAGAATGTACATATAAAAACAAAACCAGCAGAATTTACATAGAAATAGATCTAGCAGAATGGACATAGAAATAGACCTAGCAGAATGGACATAGAAATAGACCTAGCAGAATGGACATAGAAATAGACCTATGTCCATTCTGCTAGGTCTATTTCTATGTCCTTTCTGCCAGGTCTATTTCTATGTGCATTTTGCTAGGTCTATTTCTACTGTGTGTGGGTGAGTCACTCTCAGACAGAGATTCAGGAGTTCTTGGCACGCATCTGTTGTGGAACACTGGGGAGCACACACACACATACACACTGCCACCGTGGACGAGGGAGCTGCCAGAGGCCACCATTTACTCCAGGAAACCATCAGGGCTCCAGCATAGTTTCAGAGGGGAAAGTAACACAAACACAGACACACACCTTCCCTCGCTCATGTGTCTGTACAAGCCTTCTGGCTTGGCGAGTTGCTCTCTGCCTCCTCCTTATCAAAATACCAGTTCTTCATATTATATTGTACAAGGTGCCAAGCAGAAACCAAATGGCACCCTATTTCCTACATAGTGCACTACTTTTGAACAGAGCCCAATAGGGAATAGGGTGCCATTTAGGATGTATCTTCTAGTAGTTTTGGCCTATCCATCAAGCCCTTAATGGGGTGTGAAGTTGTTCTGAGTGGTTGTTGTCCCGTCTCGCCCTGCCAGCCTTGCAGCTAGTTCCCCCTGGCATGTATCTTAGGATTCATCCCAAATGGTACCCTATTCCTACATTGTGCACTACTTTTGACCAGAGCCCTATGAGTGCTAGTTTAATGGAGTGCAGTATGTAGGGACGAGGGTGTAATTTCGGACGGAGATTGAGGCTAAGGAGTTAATTAATGAAATTAAACAGTGATCGGTCCAAGAAGTGGATAACATGGTGTAAATTGATACCAGGCATTTCCATGGCTTGGCATCTTGCTTTCTCCTCCTCCGCTGGGGGTTATTTTGGGTGGTGTGTGTGTGTGTACATACATGTGTGTGTTATTTGGGTGGTGTGTTTGAGGCCTATGGGCTGACTTGGCTAGCCCTAATCTGACCAGACAGACAGACAGACAGACAGACAGACAGACAGACAGACAGACAGACAGACAGACAGACAGACAGACAGACAGACAGACAGACAGACAGACGGACACTGACAGATCTCTCTGTGTCTCTCTCTGTCTCTCTCTGTCTGTATGTGTCTTTCTCTCTGTCTGTATGTGTCTTTCTCTCTGTCTGTATGTGTCTTTCTCTCTGTCTGTATGTGTCTTTCTCTCTGTCTGTATGTCTCTCTGTCTGTATGTCTCTCTGCCTGTGTCTGTCTTTTTTCTTTCTTTCTTTCTCTCTCTGTCTGTTTTTTCTTTCTCTCTCTGTCTTTCACTCTGCCCTTTCTTAGTTGTCATAATCTGTCACATTGATTTAGAAGTACACTCTGAAAGGCCCTTACAAGGACACTTTGTAGACACTTGGGCCAAAATCCTAACTTTAGGTTCTTGCACGTAACTCAAGATTTCCATACACATCTATTGACATCAATGCAGACCAGTGGTGGCTGGTGGCACTTTAAATAGGAGGACAGGCTCATAGTAATGTCTGGAACGGAATATATGGAATGGTACCAAACACATGTTACCATTCTATTACACTACATTCCATCCATTACTATGAGCCATCCTGCCCTCATCAGCCTCCACTAATGCTTATAGTAAGTTATGCACATATCTAAGTAAAGCACACAGGCGGCTGGTGAGGGGAGGACGGCTCATAATAATGTCTGGAATGGAGTGGTATCAAACATATGGAATCCATGCATTTGATATCATTCCATAGATTCCATTCCAGCCATTACTATGAGCCCATCCTCCCCATTTAAGGTGCCACCAGCCACCTGTGGCATATACATCACAAATGAGGTTTTTGCACATTGTTTGACACAGGACTGTATAGCTACTTTGTACTGTAGTCGGAAAGCGGTTCCACTGTCCAAACAGAAATATCCAATTGGAACTGCGATAGTAGAGTAGTAGACTCATACATTATTTAATAAGACTAGTTTGCATAAATGTGTATGAATGATGATGTGTCCATATGAAATCCTCACATGGATAAAACATTTAGAATTCAGATTTAATAGAAAAACAATATGCCTTAGACTGCGAGCGGCATTCAACAGTTCATTTCCTGTTACCCAAAATGCAAGCCAAGCTATTTAAGTCTCTCCAGTTGGACAGGAACCATATGGATCCTTTTTATCTGGTATTTGTTGTGTGTGTGTGTGTGTGTGTGTTTTATTTGTTGTGTGTATTTTTTATTTGCTGTGTGTGTGTGTGTGTGTGTGTTTTGGTATCTTAATAAAAGCCCTTAGAGGCTTAACACGATAGGCCAAGAATGCTTCATGTCTAATCAGGGTGTTCCTCAGCAGCCATTTGACCTGACATGGTTCTGTCAGACAAGATGCAGACGGCCTGCTCTCCATACTGTCTTAACATCACACCACTGACCTCATGTTCATTACGGCTTATCCTGAGGACACACACACACACACACACACACACACACACACACACACACACACACACACACACACACACACACACACACACACACACACACACACACAGTTGGGACATCTGGCTGTAAATGCAAGCCTGACTGCTAATTTGCCAAGAGATGTGTTTGGACAGGCTAGCCTTATTATCCTAACACAGGAGGACTGCTGTGTGTGTGTGTGTCAGGGTTGGACTGGTGATGAGTAATAGAAGTACCCTGGCAACAGGGTATATTTGGATGATTTATCATTAAGGGAGCAACAGGGTACAGTTGGATGATTTATCATTAAGGGAGCAACAGGGTACATTTGGATGATTTATCATTAAGGGAGCAACAGGGTACAGTTGGATGATTTATCATTAAGGGAGCAACAGGGTACAGTTGGATGATTTATCATTAAGGGAGCAACAGGGTACATTTGGATGATTTATCATTAAGGGAGCAACAGGGTATATTTGGATGATTTATCATTAAGGGAGCAACAGGGTACATTTGGATGATTTATCATTAAGGGAGCAACAGGGTACATTTGGATGATTTATCATTAAGGGAGCAACAGGGTACATTTGGATGATTTATCATTAAGGGAGCATTTTGCATGGCAAGTGTTAACATTAATGCCCTCAGAGCAGTCTCAATTCCTCGGGGCATGGACTCTACAAGGTGTGGAAAGCGTTCCACAGGGATGCTGGCCCATGTTGACTCCAATGCTTCCCAGTGTTGTTTCAAGTTGGCTGGATGTCCTTTAGGTGGTGGACCATTCTTGATACACACGGGAAACTGTTCAACATGAAAAATCCAGCAGCGTTGCAGTTCTTGACACACTCAAACTGGTGCGCCTGGCACCTACTACCATGCCCCGTTCAAAGACACTTAAACCTTTTGTCTTGCACATTCACCCTCTGAATGGCACACACACACTATCCATGTCTCAAGGCTTAACATCCTTATTTAACCCGTCTCCACGCCTTCATCTACACTGATTGAAGTGGATTTAACAAGTGACATCAATAAGAGATTCCTAGCTTTCAGCAGGTGTTCATAAAGTTTTGTCCAGTCAGTGTATATGCCTACTCCCCTCTAGCTTTCAGCAGGTGTTCATAATGTTTTGTCCAGTCAGTGTATATGCCTACTCTCCTCTAGTTTTCAGCAGGTGTTCATAATGTTTTGTCCAGTCAGTGTATATGCCTACTCTCCTCTAGTTTTCAGCAGGTGTTCATAATGTTTTGTCCAGTCAGTGTATATGCCTACTCTCCTCTAGCTTTCAGCAGGTGTTCATAATGTTTTGTCCAGTCAGTGTATATGCCTACTCTCCTCTAGTTTTCAGCAGGTGTTCATAATGTTTTGTCCAGTCAGTGTATATGCCTACTCTCCTCTAGCTTTCAGCAGGTGTTCATAATGTTTTGTCCAGTCAGTGTATATGCCTACTCTCCTCTATTTTTCAGCTGGTGTTCATAATGTTTTGTCCAGTCAGTGTATATGCCTACTCTCCTCTAGCTTTCAGCAGGTTTTCATAATGTTTTGTCCAGTCAGTGTATATGCCTACTCTCCTCTAGTTTTCAGCAGGTGTTCATAATGTTTTGTCCAGTCAGTGTATATGCCTACTCTCCTCTAGTTTTCAGCAGGTGTTCATAATGTTTTGTCCAGTCAGTGTATATGTCTACTCTTCTCTGGTACATGAGAGACAGAATGTTACATATTCCTGAAATAAGGCATCAACCTCTAGAGCAGGGGTATTGAACTCTGACCCTACGAGGTCCGGACCTCGGTGTCGCAGGTTGAAATCAGTCCCTGATTAGGAAGAATGAAAAAAAAAAAAAGCTGTGGAACTGGCTTCCAGGGCCAGATTAGAATTTGACAGCACAGTGTGTAGGTGTGTGTGTGTGTGTGTGTTGTAATGAGTTAGAGGATGCGATACACAGAGCCATATCTCTTGGAAGGAGAGTAATCCTTGTGGAGGATGAGGCAGGTTTGTCAAAGCTGACATCTGTCAGAACAGGAGGGAATAAACTACCTGTCACTACCTAGAGAGGCTGGAGAGATGGAGAGAGGGAGGGGTTGGAAGGGAGAGAGATTGGGTTAGCGAGATGGGGGAGTAAGAGAGACGGAGAGATGGAGAGAGGGAGGGATTGGAAGGGAGAGAGATTGGGTTAGCGAGATGGGGGGAGTAAGAGAGAAGGGGAGATGGAGAGAGGGAGGGGTTGGAAGGGAGAGAGATTGGAGAAAATAGAAGGATGGTTTGGAGAGCGATTTGGTTTGAAAGAAAAGAGAAAAAAGATGGGATTGGAGAAAGAGAGAGGGAGGGTTGAGGATAGACAGAAAGAGAGAAGGAGACTCTATCATATTCCCTTGATGAAAATAGGAAATTGAGAGAGCTGGTAGAATACCAACAAGTTACTGTCACATCCTGGAGGAGAAATAGGACTTTTTCGATCCAGCCTATCACAAATCATAGGAGACTGATGGATATTCATTTGGTTATCACCAGGTTTCGACTGGTTCCATTTTGGAAAGAAAAACACATTTAACGCTTGAATCAATCTAATACAATGAGAGAATCAAGCTCTCAAGGAATAGATTGTAAGAGAACAAACATCTAAGTAATGGGGAGAGAAATGTAATCTTATTCATTTTCTAGATTTGTTTTCATACAGGACTGAACTGAATAGACAAACAACCAAAATGTGGCCTGTGATTTTCTGTGTTTCAGGAAGACTGTGGGAACAAGAGTGGATCCAGCCCGCTTGACTGTGATGACAAGGTGAGTACACACACACAGATATACACACACACATACACACACATATACAAATGCATCCACAAATACATACACACGCAGATAAAGCTGTGTAAGTGCTCCCCGACAGCTTGCTCCCCAGTATTCTGCAAGGCACAGATTCCATGAGTCCATCCCCAGCACTGCATGTTGTTATCACAGTGTGTGTGGTTGTGTGGTTGTGGTTGTGGTTGTGTGTGTGTGTGTGTGTGTGTGTGTATCCTCGCCACACCGTGTAGTGAATAATGGATGTATGAAAGTGAGAGACCTCAGTAGAATGTGACTGCAGGGAGGAATGAACAGAGGGCTGAGTCTTGTCTTTCATCTGCCTGCTACGTGTCAATCTCATCTAGCTGATGGCTGTCGTATCATCTAGCTGATGGCAGTCGTGTCTCTCTGTCTGTCTGTCTCTCTCTCTTTGTCTCTGTCACTTTCTCTCTCTGTCGCTCTCTCTCTCTGTCTCTCTCTCTGTCTATATCTCTATCCAAGGCCGGTTGCAGATGCCATTGTTGGGGTGTGAGTCTGTCTGCCTGTCTGTCTCCCCAAGGCTTGTTTCTGATGTTAGCTGGTTGGTTTATCCTAGTAATTCAGCAGTACCAGCCCCAGATGTGTGTCTCGTGTTCTGAATGAATGTAGGAAAGCTGGAGAGGCAGAATTGATGACATATTCTAATTTAGCTGCTCGGATGATAAGTCATGTTGAGGTGATTCTGATGATGCTAATGGCATGTTTAGTGTGTAGTTGTTCACTTCATCATGTATTACTTATTCAATACTTATATAAGTTAACAACATCAGTGTGTGTTTTAAGTGAGACCCCAGGGATGTGTATGTCTTCCTGATGTAGTTTCTCCAGTCATTGGAGGTGTGTGTGTGGTTTCAATTAGACTTCAGTCAGCCCAGGACCCATACAGAGTGTATCCTAGCATGGCCTCTTTCTTCCCTACAGGATGTTCATACTTTCAACCCCACTACTCTGAGGGCTTAGGTGTGTGTGTGTGTGTGTGTGTGTGTGTGTGTGTGTGTGTGTGTGTGTGTGTGTGTGTGTGTGTGTGTGTGTGTGTGTGTGTGTGTGTGTGTGTGTGTGTGTGTGTGTGTGTGTGTGTGTGTGTGTGTGTGTGTGTGTGCACACATTAGTCTAACAGTATGTACAGGATCATGGTATACACCGTCCAATGAAATGCTTCCTTGCAGGTTCCTTCTCCACAATGCAACAACAATAACCAATAATAACATATAAGAGTACTAACATAAAGTAAATGGCTCAGTAGAATAGAATAAACATTTTAACATCAGTATAATACAGGAAGGAAGAATTTCTAGTCCAATATGTACATGTGTTCTGGGCAAGGGGGGATTGGAGGTAAGTGTACAAACTGAGCAGGTTAATAATAGTCTGGTAAGCAGCAGTTATAATGTGTGTGTATCATCAATGTATACACTGAGTGTACAAAACATTAGGAACACCTTCCTAATATTGAGTTGACGGGTCATGGACTCTACAAGGTGTCGAAAGTGTTCCACAGGGATGCTGGCCCATGTTGACTCCAATGCTTCCCACAGTTGTGTCAAGTTGGCTGGATGTCCTTTGGGTGGTGGACCATTCTTGGTACACACAGGAAACTGTTGAGCGTGAAAAACCCAGCAGTGTTGACGTTCGTGACACCGTTCGTGACATACTCAAACCGGTGAGCCTGGCACCTACTACCATACACTGTTCAAAGGCACTTACTTAGATATTTTGTATTGCCCATTCACCCTTTGAATGGCACACATAGACAATCCATGTCTCAATTGTACCAAGGGGGAGGGAGAGGGGGGGGGGTCCTTGATGATGCTGCAGGCCTTCCTAAGGCATTGTTTCAAGTAGATGTCCTGGATGGGTGGGAGCACGGTCCCAGTGTGTGTGTGAGAGAGCATGTGTGTGCGAGCATGTGGTTGTGTGTGGTGTGTGTGTACATTTCAAGTTCCTCAGCGCCTGGAGGGCTATGAGATGGGAGAACCCATCCCTCCCAGAACAAGAGCATGAATATAGATAGAACTGAAAAGGGAAGGAAAGAAAGAGAAGAAAATGGAAGAAGAAAGATGTGTTTTGCTGTCAGGTTATTTGCCTGATATCTCATACCAACCAGGGAGTTCATTCCACAAGTTCAATGTGTTTCAGTGATACAGTTTCATAAACACTCAGTTTAAAATGTATTTATTTCTATCCTAAAGCTAAACTATTGTCAAGGCATTATGTCTTGTGGATTGTTCAATGAAAGCTAGGTTGACAGGTAGACGTATTCCACTGAGGAAGGGATTTAGTTTTGTACTAAATAGTAGGTAGATGTCTTCCTCTTCACTCTCCAATAGAATCATTTTCACACTAACCGTAGTTGAGAGCAGTAATGCAGCTGTAGCAGACAGACCTGACTTCAGTTGTTTTTATTGCTTCATAGCTCTCCTCTCCGCCTCCCTCCGTTTCTAAGAGCGCCTTTGTGTATTTTCAATAGGCACCTTCAATTGGAAGCTTGAAAGAGCTTGAATCACTATGTTTGGTCTGGAATCTGCTGCGATGATACTTTATGACGTGTGATGTTTTCTGTGACTGTGCGTGTGTGTGTGTTTGTTGTAAAAGAGTGTGGGTGTGTGCTGTGGTATGCAAGAGAACAATGAGCAACAGGTTTAGTGAATGAAAACATCTTGTTATTTTTAAATGAAGCCCCAGTCCTTCGAACTGTTTCTGTTTGGTTAAATAGACTTCACAGCCTCTCACTACAGATCCACTTTGTGTTATGTTGCGACGTGTTATTGTGTTTGCGCTGCGACATGTTGTGTTGCTTTGTGTTGTGTTGCATTGCAATAGATTGTTTATATTGCAGATATAAACAATTGGGCCCCCCAATATAGATCATCCCAACTAGGGACAAATCCAGTCTGTTGGGCCCCCCATCTTAATTATAGATCATCCCAACTAGGGACAAATCCAGTCTGTGTTGGGCCACCCATCTAATTATAGATCATCCCAACTAGGGACAAATCCAGTCTGTGTTGGGCCCCCCATCTGAATTATAGATCATCCCAACTAGAGACAAATCCAGTCTGTGTTGGGCCCCCCATCTGAATTATAGATCATCCCAACTAGAGACAAATCCAGTCTGTGTTGGGCCCCCCATCTGAATTATAGATCATCCCAACTAGAGACAAATCCAGTCTGTGTTGGGCCCCCCATCTGAATTATAGATCATCCCAACTAGAGACAAATCCAGTCTGTGTTGGGCCCCCCATCTGAATTATAGATCATCCCAACTAGAGACAAATCCAGTCTGTGTTGGGCCCCCCATCTGAATTATAGATCATCCCAACTAGAGACAAATCCAGTCTGTGTTGGGCCCCCCATCTAATTATAGATTATCCCAACTAGAGACAAATCCAGTCTGTGTTGGGCCCCCCATCTAATTATAGATCATCCCAACTAGAGACAAATCCAGTCTGTGTTGGGCCCCCCATCTAATTATAGATTATCCCAACTAGAGACAAATCCAGTCTGTGTTGGGCCCCCCATCAGAATTATAGATCATCCCAACTAGAGACAAATCCAGTCTGTGTTGGGCCCCCCATCTGAATTATAGATCATCCCAACTAGAGACAAATCCAGTCTGTGTTGGGCCCCCCATCTGAATTATAGATCATCCCAACTAGAGACAAATCCAGTCTGTGTTGGGCCCCCCATCTAATTATAGATTATCCCAACTAGAGACAAATCCAGTCTGTGTTGGGCCCCCCATCTAATTATAGATCATCCCAACTAGTGTTAGTGTGTGTGTGTATGTGTGTATGTGTGTACTTTACGGTGTGTTGATGTACAGTGTGTGTGTGTATTTTACCTCTCTGTGGACTACACAGGTTGAGCAATGAGTTGTCAATGAGAACACAGTTAGCTAGCTAGGTGTTTACTTTATTGTGTTAATGGAGGCTAGGTTAGCCTAGACTATACAGTGTGTGTGTGTGTGTGGGGGGGGGGGTATTCTCAGGCAGGCTGAGTACTTCTCAGTGAGCAATAAAAGCATACAGTGTCAAAACGAATAGAAAACAAGCTCCCTGTGTGTGAGAGAGGGTGTGCGCCTCTGTGCTCTCAGATGTACAGTACGTGTGGGTGTGTGTGTTATATGTATATGCTAACCATAATCAGCACCACAGAGACACACTTTTCCTTCTGGATGCTATTGCAGACAGAGTGGAAGCCCAGATCCAGGATCAGCTTCCCCTCCCCCAATCCTAACCTTAACCATTAGTGGGGAAAATGCCAAACTGACACAAGATCAGCATCTAGGGGCAATGTCACCCTGCTCCCATCATTGTCCCCGCTGCTGTCCGTCCCACTGATAGGCCTATCTCTGACTAATCACCCTGCGTTTTGGGTAGGAGTGATGTCATCCTGAGAAATTGAGGTGGGTAAGTCCTGTTTTGTCTTTCTCATCTGTTGGCCCTCAAACACACACACACACACACACACACACACACACACACACACACACACACACACACTGACACACGCACGCACACACAAACTGTCCTCAAAGATGGTGTTTTAATGTGCCAGCTACAAAGGGCATACTTAAACTCACATGCTATATAATTATATAACTGAATAAAAACTCTGAGTCTTCAGTCATCTCAGAGGTTCGTGACTCTAGAGGTCTGGCCTGCAGAGGCTATTTAAAAGGACACTGACACAGACTGGAGCCATATTCCAAAGAGAGGGGAAAGGGAAGATCTGGTGAAGCAGTGGAACAATAAGATCTGATACATCATAATAATGGAGTCCATATGTTTCTGCTATTAAAACTGACTGGCTGATGTCAACCATGTGGAGGCTGGGTAGACAGGACTGGCTGATGCCAACCATGTGGAGGCTGGGTAGACAGGACTGGCTGATGCCAACCATGTGGAGGCTGGGTAGACAGGACTGGCTGATGCCAACCATGTGGAGGCTGGGTAGAGAGGACTGGCTGATGCCAACCATGTGGAGGCTGGGTAGACAGGACTGGCTGATGCCAACCATGTGGAGGCTGGGTAGACAGGACTGGCTGATGTCAACCATGTGGAGGCTGGGTAGAGAGGACTGGCTGATGCCAACCATGTGGAGGCTGGGTAGACAGGACTGGCTGATGTCAACCATGTGGAGGCTGGGTAGACAGGACTGGCTGATGTCAACCATGTGGAGGCTGGGTAGACAGGACTGGCTGATGCCAACCATGTGGAGGCTGGGTAGAGAGGACTGGCTGATGCCAACCATGTGGAGGCTGGGTAGAGAGGACTGGCTGATGCCAACCATGTGGAGGCTGGGTAGAGAGGACTGGCTGATGCCAACCATGTGGAGGCTGGGTAGACAGGACTGGCTGATGCCAACCATGTGGAGGCTGGGTAGACAGGACTGGCTGATGCCAACCATGTGGAGGCTGGGTAGAGAGGACTGGCTGATGCCAACCATGTGGAGGCTGGGTAGACAGGACTGGCTGATGCCAACCATGTGGAGGCTGGGTAGAGAGGACTGGCTGATGCCAACCATGTGGAGGCTGGGTAGACAGGACTGGCTGATGTCAACCATGTGGAGGCTGGGTAGAGAGGACTGGCTGATGCCAACCATGTGGAGGCTGGGTAAAGAGGACTGGCTGATGCCAACCATGTGGAGGCTGGGTAGAGAGGACTGGCTGATGCCAACCATGTGGAGGCTGGGTAGAGAGGACTGGCTGATGCCAACTATGTGGATGCTGGGTAAAGAGGACTGGCTGATGCCAACCATGTGGAGGCTGGGTAGAGAGGACTGGCTGATGCCAACCATGTGGAGGCTGGGTAGAGAGGACTGGCTGATGCCAACCATGTGGAGGCTGGGTAGAGAGGACTGGCTGATGCCAACCATGTGGAGGCTGGGTAGAGAGGACTGTAGAACACTGGCAGGTTGATCGTGTGTGTGTGTGTGTGTGTGTGTGTGTGTGTGTGTGTGTGTGTGTGTGTGTGTGTGTGTGTGTGTGTGTGTGTGTGTGTGTGTGTGTGTGTGTGTGTGTGTGTGTGAGAGTAAGCAGTTTTTGAGTTGATGGTGTGTAACTCATCAGTGTCTTACTTCATGGGCTTCTGTGTAGAATGAGAAACAGACAAACCTTCAGTGAAACTATCAATCAACCCGTCAGTTGATTTCTGGGAACAGTTAAACCCTCCAGCCCACAGCTGTATGAGAGGGACTTTCTTGTCTGTTTTGTTGTTGTGAGTATCATATCGTATTCTGGGCTGTCACGAAGGCACCTTATTCCCTGTATAGGCTAGTGCACGTATTTTGACCAGGGCCTATAGGGCTTGAGCAGCGTGTCAGAGAGCAGCGTGTCAGAGAGCAGCGTGTCAGTGAGCCTCACCACCATAAGTAAAAATACTTTAAAGTACTTTAAAGTAGTTTTTTGGGATATCTGTACTTTACTATTTATATTTTTGACAACTTTTACTTTTACTTCACTACATTCCTAAAGAAAACAATGTACTTCTTTACTCCATACATGTACTTTTTACACCTGACAACCAAAAGTACATTTTAAATTCTTTAGCAGAACAGGAAAATGGTCCAATTCACAGACTTATCAAAAGCTCATCCCTCATTATCCTGACTTCCTCTGATCTGTTCCCCTGGCTATCTGTAAATGATGTCTGAGTGTTGGAGTGTTCCCCTGGCAAAATAAACAAGAACATGGTACCATCTGATTTACTTTATGTAAAGAATTTGAAATTATTTATACTTTTACTTTATTGTAGAAATTATATTTAATTTTGATACCTAAGTATATTTGAAACCAAATACTTTTAGACTTTTACTAAAGGAATATTTTACTGGATGACTTTCCCTTTTACTTGAGTCATTTTCTATTAAGGTATCTTTACTTTTACTCAAGTATGACAGCCTGAGCCTATTTACAGAGAGACAAATGGACACACGCACACACATGCCTACACACACTGACTCAACCCCCCTTTTCTCTCTCATCCCCCCTCTATATCTGTGCTACCCCCCTATCTCTTTCTCTCTTGCTCTATCTCTCTCTCTCCCTCTCTGTCTCTCTCTCTCCCACTCCATCTCTCTGTGCTACCCCCCTATCTCTCTCTCTCTCGCTCTATCGCTCTATCTCTCTCTCTCCATCTCTTTCTCTCTTTCTCTCTTTCTCTCTCTCTCTGTCTCTCTCTCTCTCTCTCTCTCTCTCTGTCTCTCTCTCTGTCTCTCTCTCTGTCTCTCTCTCTCATTAAAGCTGCTTTTCTTTTGATTCAGGGATTTACACAATTTCTACCGTCACCTTGTCTGCGTCCCAAATGTCACCCTAGTCCTTACAATGTGCACTACTTTTGACAAGGGCTCATAGGGCTCCAGTCAAATGTAGTGGACTATACAGTATAGGGAATAGGGTGCCATTTGGGCTGCAGACCCAGAATAGGGGACATGAATTAGGCAAATGAGGGTTTTCTTTAGTGATTAAAGCAGCTATAGGGATGAAAAGGCTACAAGGCTGGAAGGTTAGCAGTAAGAACAGACTTCTGCCACCTGAACATAATGTTGATTCACATTTACCTTTCATTAAAAGCAGAGCCAGGGAGAGGGTAGCTTACAAGGTGTCCTTGGTGTGTGTGTTCTACCCTTGGCTAGGTGCAGGCACTTTATTGTGTTTGTGTGTTCAGGCTTTTTATGCCCTTGGTAGCACTGGTTGTTATGCTGGTGAGTCACACAGTAGTCCTGATGCTGTACTGTTACCATGGGGATTCTACAACCCACAGTAGTCTTGATGCTGTACTGTTACCCTGGGGCTTCTACAACCCACAGTAGTCTTGATGCTCTACTGTTACCCTGGGGCTTCTACAACCCACAGTAGTCTTGATGCTCTACTGTTACCATGATGCTTCTACAACCCACAGTAGTCTTGATGCTCTACTGTTACCCTGGGGATTTTACAACCCACAGTAGTCTTGATGCTGTACTGTTACCATGATGCTTCTACAACCCACAGTAGTCTTGATGCTGTACTGTTACCCTGGGGATTCTACAACCCACAGTAGTCTTGATGCTGTACTGTTACCATGATGCTTCTACAACCCACAGTAGTCTTGATGCTCTACTGTTACCCTGGGGATTCTACAACCCACAGTAGTCTTGATGCTCTACTGTTACCCTGGGGCTTCTACAACCCACAGTAGTCCTGATGCTGTACTGTTACCATGATGCTTCTACAACCCACAGTAGTCCTGATGCTGTACTGTTACCATGGGGATTCTACAACCCCCGGTACTTCTCTCCATGTTTCCCCCCAAATGGGGCTTCTACAACCCCCGGTACTTCTCTCCATGTTCCCCCCCAAATGGGGCTTCTACAACCCCCGGTACTTCTCTCCATGTTCCCCCCCCAAATGGGGCTTCTACAGCACACAGCACTTAGTTATTTATTATATTTATTTATTTATTTATTTTATTTATTTATTTTATTTAACTAGGCAAGTCAGTTATGAACAAATTCTTGTTTACAATGCCGGCCTACCCCGGCCAAACCCGGACGACGCTGGGCCAATTGTGCACCGCCCTATGGGACTCCCAATCATGGCCGGATGTGATTCAGCCTGGATTTGAACCAGGGACTGTATTGTCACCTCTTGCACTGAGATGCAGCGCCTTAGACCGATGAGTCACTCGAGCGCCCGAACTTCTCTCCACAGATGTTTCTCCTCTCCGTTTCTCCAGCCCTCTAATTTCATCTCTCTCTTCATTTAAATTGCCTTATTGGCATGATGTAACAATGTACATATTGCCAAAGCATACTTTGTCAACGGACAATCAGTAACAACAATAATCAAGGGTAAAAATAACCATACAATGGACAGTAACAATAACATAGAGGACATGTGCAGGTTGGTTGGTCTGTCAGACACTGTCCCTCATCTTATGGCAGGCAGCAATGTAGTGTGCTGCCAACCCACAGCTCTCTGAGTCTTCCCCCAACAGGACAGGTAGCCTATTCTCATCAGAGGTCTTTGAAACCTTCAGTAAGGGTTTCAAATTTGGGGAAATGACACTTAATTGTTTAATATTTTTTACATTTAGTCAGGAAATGCAGCTCTGTCTTGGGTTCTGCTGTGGTGCAGTGGTTGCACAGCCTTTCCTCTACAGGGAGCCAGGTTTTCCTGTGTCTACCCTTCTCAATGGCAACACTGTGCTCACTGAGCCTGTGCTTTGACAAAGGTTTTGATCAGTACACTCTCACTCTCTCTCTCTCGCTCTGTTTTCAGGGGTTTGGCTGGGTGGAGGTCACTGTATGTGCTAGCCCAGCCCGGCCTGCCTGTGTGTGTGTGCATGCTATCCTCTTTAAATCAGCTCGTGTCTGTCTGTGTGTGTGTGTGTGTGTGTGTGTGTGTGTGTGTGTGTGTGTGTGCGCTGAGGGTAGCAGAACTACTGTTGACCCTTAGATCAAGTCAACATTTCCTCTGACATACACAGATATTGTGTGTGTGACATACAGAGTAGAATAGTATGTGTAGGAGAATACTGATCCACCAACAGGCTGGATGGAGTATGTTTGTATGTACATTGACATATCTTTAATAATGCTAAATAATGCTGTGATATCTGACAGCTGTTATTAAGCATGCTATTTTGTCATATTAATGAACGTTTATGTTGCATAATGGTTAATGTGTGTTTTTTCCTGTTGAGGTACATTGGGGCTGTAGATTCCATGGTAGAGAGCCAGGTGAAATAGGAAAGGCTGGCTAGAGTCTGGACTCATCTGGAGAGGAGATGAGAGGAGTGAATGGATGCATTCACACGCACACACACACACACACCCTCGCAGGCACAAACACACGTGTAGGCACACAATCTCGCAGGCACAAACACACACACACACACACACACACACTCAGTTAGTGGTGAATGTGTTGGTTTTGGGGAGCTTCCCAGGTGGAATATGGTCCAGTGCACTGCTGTAGAATGCACTCCTTACTATAGGTGTGTGTGTGTGTGTGTGTGTGTGTGTGTGTAGTGGGTGCTCAGCAGGGTAGAGAGTGCAACAGAGTGAGCATGTCCACATGGTAAAGAGATGGAACAAAGATGAGAGATGTTTTTCTGTTAGCTTGGTGTTGAGTGACCAGTCTTTCTCCTCTCCATCTCTGGATCCAGTTTGTGTCAACCTTGGATATTTGTAAAAAAAAAAAAATTACCTTTATTTAACTAGGCAAGTCAGGCAAGAACTAGGCAAGAACAAATTCTTATTTTCAATGACTGCCTAGGAACAGTACTTTATCACATTTTGTACTGCCCAATATGACATCTCCCTCTAAATATTCACCCTGAGTATCGTGTGTCGTTTCTCTCTCTAAATATTCACCCTGAGTATCGTGTGTGTCGTTTCTCTCTCTAAATATTCACCCTGAGTATCGTGTGTGTCGTTTCTCCCTCTAAATATTCACCCTGAGTATCGTGTGTGTCGTTTCTCCCTCTAACTATCCACCCTGAGTATCGTGTGTGTCGTTTCTCCTTCTAACTATCCACCCTGAGTATCGTGTGTGTCGTTTCTCCTTCTAAATATCCACCCTGAGTATCGTGTGTGTCGTTTCTCCCTCTAACTATTCACCCTGAGTATCGTGTGTGTCGTTTCTCCCTCTAAATATTCTCTCCCTGAGTATCGTGTGTGTCGTTTCTCCCTCTAACTATCCACCCTGAGTATCGTGTGTGTCGTTTCTCCCTCTAACTATCCACCCTGAGTATCGTGTGTGTCGTTTCTCCCTCTAAATATTCACCCTGAGTATCGTGTGTGTCGTTTCTCTCTCTAACTATTCACCCTGAGTATCGTGTGTGTCGTTTCTCCCTCTAAATATTCACCCTGAGTATCGTGTGTGTCATTTCTCCCTCTAACTATCCACCCTGAGTATCGTGTGTGTCATTTCTCCCTCTAAATATTCAAATCAAATCAAATCAAATCAAATCAAATTTTATTAGTCACATACACATGGTTAGCAGATGTTAATGCGAGTGTAGCGAAATGCTTGTGCTTCTAGTTCCGACAATGCAGTAATAACCAACAAGTAATCTAACCTAACAATTCCACAACTACTACCTTATACACACACAAGTGTAAAGGGATAAAGAATATGTACATAAAGATATATGAATGAGTGGTGGTACAGAACGGCATAGGCAAGATGCAGTAGATGGTATAGAGTACGGTATATACATATGAGATGAGTACTGTAGGGTATGTAAACATAAAGTGGCATAGTTTAAAGTGGCTAGTGGTACATGTATTACATAAAGATGGCAAGATGCAGTAGATGGTATAGAGTACGGTATATACATATGAGATGAGTACTGTAGGGTATGTAAACATAAAGTGGCATAGTTTAAAGTGGCTAGTGGTACATGTATTACATAAAGATGGCAAGATGCAGTAGATGATATAGAGTACAGTATATACATATGAGATGGGTAATGTAGGGTATGTAAACATTATATTAAGTGGCATTGTTTAAAGTGGCTAGTGGTACATTTTTACATAATTTCCATCAATTCCCATTTTTAAAGTGGCTGGAGTTGAGTCAGTATGTTGGCAGCGGCCGCTAAATGTTAGTGGTGGCTGTTTAACAGTCTGATGGCCTTGAGATAGAAGCTGTTTTTCAGTCTCTCGGTCCCTGCTTTGATGCACCTGTACTGACCTCGCCTTCTGGATGATAGCGGGGTGAACAGGCAGTGGCTTGGGTGGTTGTTGTCCTTGATGATCTTTATGGCCTTCCTGTGACATCGGGTGGTGTAGGTGTCCTGGAGGGCAGGTAGTTTGCCCCCGGTGATGCGTTCTGCAGACCTCACTACCCTCTGGAGAGCCTTACGGTTGTGGGCGGAGCAGTTGCCGTACCAGGCGGTGATACAGCCCGACA
The DNA here is from genome assembly GCF_045679555.1 of Salvelinus alpinus. Classification (NCBI taxonomy): domain Eukaryota; kingdom Metazoa; phylum Chordata; class Actinopteri; order Salmoniformes; family Salmonidae; genus Salvelinus; species Salvelinus alpinus. The sequence continues at coordinate 29,965,025 of NC_092118.1, forward strand.
GGATGCTCTCGATTGTGCATCTGTAGAAGTTTGTGAGTGCTTTTGGTGACAAGCCGAATTTCTTCAGCCTCCTGAGGTTGAAGAGGCGCTGCTGCGCCTTCTTCACGACGCTGTCTGTGTGGGTGGACCAATTCAGTTTGTCCGTGATGTGTACACCGAGGAACTTAAAACTTTCCACCTTCTCCACTACTGACCCGTCGATGTGGATAGGGGGGTGCTCCCTCTGCTGTTTCCTGAAGTCCACAATCATCTCCTTTGTTTTGTTGACGTTGAGTGTGAGGTTATTTTCCTGACACCACACTCCGAGGGCCCTCACCTCCTCCCTGTAGGCCGTCTCGTCGTTGTTGGTAATCAAGCCTACCACTGTAGTGTCATCCGCAAACTTGATTATTGAGTTGGAGGCGTGCATGGCCACGCAGTCGTGGGTGAACAGGGAGTACAGGAGAGGGCTCAGAACGCACCCTTGTGGGGCCCCAGTGTTGAGGATCAGCGGGGTGGAGATGTTGTTACCTACCCTCACCACCTGGGGGCGGCCCGTCAGGAAGTCCAGGACCCAGTTGCACAGGGCGGGGTCGAGACCCAGGGTCTCGAGCTTGATGACGAGTTTGGAGGGTACTATGGTGTTAAATGCTGAGCTGTAATCGATGAACAGCATTCTCACATGGGTATTCCTCTTGTCCAGATGGGTTAGGGCAGTGTGCAGTGTGGTTGCGATTGCGTCGTCTGTGGACCTATTGGGTCGGTAAGCAAATTGGAGTGGGTCTAGGGTGTCCGGTAGGGTGGAGGTGATATGGTCCTTGACTAGTCTCTCAAAGCACTTCATGATGACGGAAGTGAGTGCTACGGGGCGGTAGTCGTTTAGCTCAGTTACCTTAGCTTTCTTGGGAACAGGAACAATGGTGGCCCTCTTGAAGCATGTGGGAACAGCAGACTGGGATAAGGATTGATTGAATATGTCCGTAAACACACCAGCCAGCTTGTCTGCGCATGCTCTGAGGACGCGGCTGGGAATGCCGTCTGGGCCTGCAGCCTTGCGAGGGTTAACACGTTTAAATGTTTTACTCACCTCGGCTGCAGTGAAGGAGAGCCCGCAGGTTTTGGTAGGGGGCCGTGTCAGTGGCACTGTATTGTCCTCAAAGCGGGCAAAAAAGTTGTTTAGCCTGTCTGGGAGCAAGACATCCTGGTCCGCGACGGGGCTGGTTTTCTTTTTGTAATCCGTGATTGACTGTAGACCCTGCCACATACCTCTTGTGTCTGAGCTGTTGAATTGCGACTCGATTTTGTCTCTGTACTGGGACTTAGCCTGTTTGATTGCCTTGCGGAGAGAATAGCTACACTGTTTGTATTCGGTCATGCTTCCGGTCACCTTGCCCTGGTTAAAAGCAGTGGTTCGTGCTTTCAGTTTCACGCGAATGCTGCCGTCAATCCACGCTTTCTGGTTTGGGAATGTTTTAATCGTTGCTGTGGGTACGACATCGTCAATGCACTTCCTAATGAACTCGCTCACCGAATCAGCATATTCGTCAATATTGTTGTTGGACGCAATGCGGAACATATTCCAATCCGCGTGATCGAAGCAGTCTTGAAGCGTGGAATCAGATTGGTCGGACCAGCGTTGAACAGACCTGAGCGCGGGAGCTTGTTGTTTTAGTTTCTGTTTGTAGGCTGGAATCAACAAAATGGAGTCATGGTCAGCTTTTCCGAAAGGGGGGCGGGGGAGGGCCTTATATGCGTCGCGGAAATTAGTATAACAATGATCTAGGGTTTTTCCAGCCCTGGTAGCACAATCGATATGCTGATAGAATTTAGGGAGTTTTGTTTTTAGATTAGCCTTGTTAAAATCCCCAGCTACGATGAATGCAGCCTCAGGGTGTGTGGTTTCCAGTTTACAAAGAGTCAGATAAAGTTCGTTCAGGGCCATCGATGTGTCTGCTTGGGGGGGAATATATACGGCTGTGATTATGATCGAAGAGAATTCCCTTGGTAGATAATGCGGTCGACATTTGATTGTGAGGAGTTCTAGATCAGGTGAACAGAATGACTTGAGTTCCTGTGTGTTGTTATGATGATCACACCACGTCTCGTTAATCATAAGGCATACCCCCCCGCCCCTCTTCTTACCAGAAAGATGTTTGTGTTTCTGTCGGCGCGATGCATGAAGAAACCAGCTGGCTGCACCGACTCCGTTAGCGTCTCTTGAGTTAGCCATGTTTCCGTGAAGCAGAGCACGTTGCAATCCCTGATGTCTCTCTGGAATGCTACCCGTGCTCGGATTTCATCAACCTTATTGTCAAGAGACTGGACATTGGCGAGTAGTATGCTAGGGAGTGGAGCGCGATGTGCCCGTCTCCGAAGCCTGACCAGGAGACCGCCTCGTTTGCCCCTTTTACGGCGTCGCACAGGGTCGCCGGCTGGGATCAGATCCATTGTATTGGGTGGAAGGCAAAACACTGGATCCGTTTCGGGAAAGTCATATTCCTGGTAGGAACGATGATGAGTTGACGTTAATCGTATATTCAGTAGTTCCTCCCGACTGTATGTAATGAAACCTAAGATTACCTGGGGTACCGATGTAAGAAATAACACATAAAAAAACAAAATACTGCATATTTTCCAAGGAACGCGAAGCGAGGCGGCCATCTCGTTTCGGCGCCGGAATATTCACCCTGAGTATCGTGTGTGTCATTTCTCCCTCTAAATATTCACCCTGAGTATCGTGTGTGTCATTTCTCCCTCTAACTATCCACCCTGAGTATCGTGTGTGTCGTTTCTCCCTCTAAATATTCACCCTGAGTATCGTGTGTGTCATTTCTCCCTCTAAATATCCACCCTGAGTATCGTGTGTGTCATTTCTCCCTCTAAATATTCTCTCCCTGAGTATCGTGTGTGTCATTTCTCCCTCTAAATATTCTCTCCCTGAGTATCGTGTGTCATTTCTCCCTCTAAATATTCACCCTGAGTATCGTGTGTGTCGTTTCTCCCTCTAACTATTCACCCTGAGTATCGTGTGTGTCGTTTCTCCCTCTAAATATTCACCCTGAGTATCGTGTGTGTCGTTTCTCCCTCTAACTATCCACCCTGAGTATCGTGTGTGTCGTTTCTCCCTCTAACTATTCACCCTGAGTATCGTGTGTGTCGTTTCTCCCTCTAAATATTCACCCTGAGTATCGTGTGTGTCGTTTCTCCCTCTAAATATTCACCCTGAGTATCGTGTGTGTCGTTTCTCCCTCTAAATATTCACCCTGAGTATCGTGTGTGTCGTTTCTCCCTCTAAATATTCACCCTGAGTATCGTGTGTGTCGTTTCTCCCTCTAAATATTCACCCTGAGTATCGTGTGTGTCGTTTCTCCCTCTAACTATCCACCCTGAGTATCGTGTGTGTCATTTCTCCCTCTAACTATCCACCCTGAGTATTGTGTGTGTCATTTCTCCCTCTAAATATTCACCCTGAGTATCGTGTGTGTCATTTCTCCCTCTAAATATTCACCCTGCACTCTCAGCCAAAAACTCCCTTTATGGAGCATGGTAATATTTGGGTTTGAGTTTAATGGAAGAATGTCTTCATGAGTTTTTACTAGAGAGTAAATGGGGGTCAGTGTGCTTTGGGGACTCTCCTATTTTCTTCTTTGTGTCTGAGCCACTGTAGCAGAGGTGGTTCACTGAACTAAAACGTACGCAATGACAATCCCTCAGACCAGGGCCTCAAAGCATCTCAGAGTATGTTTTCATCCATGTATTCTTAATAATTGTGATCTGTGATCTAAAAGGCCAAACTGATCCTAAGTCAGCACTCCCACTCAGAGACGCTTGACGCGTACGGTCCCTGGGTGCATATTCACAAAGCATCTCAGAGACGCTTGACGCGTACGGCCCCTGGGTGCATATTCACAAAGCATCTCAGAGACGCTTGACGCGTACGGTCCCTGGGTGCATATTCACAAAGCATCTCAGAGACGCTTGACGCGTACGGTCCCTGGGTGCATATTCACAAAGCATCTCAGAGACGCTTGACACGTACGGCCCCTGAGTGCATATTCACAAAGCATCTCAGAGACGCTTGACGCGTACGGTCCCTGGGTGCATATTCACAAAGCATCTCAGAGACGCTTGACACGTACGGTCCCTGGGTGCATATTCACAAAGCATCTCAGAGACGCTTGACGCGTACGGTCCCTGGGTGCATATTCACAAAGCATCTCAGAGACGCTTG